>NW_028230484.1:0-183104 GCF_043228905.1 Azolla caroliniana | reverse complement strand
CAACCACGCTGCAACATTCCCCGCAACCGCGCATCAGGCTTGATGCTCTCTTTCACGTCTTTCTTTTGCTTTCAACGGGAGTCATTACGGCACGACGTTCAATGCAACACGTTAGAACTTACCATTGACAATGTGGGTGCAATTTACCCTCCATCTACCAATCCATCCAAGGTTGCGGACTCGTCTTCCCGGCCAAACATCCTGGCAACATCGTCTCGCCTTGCAGGTTTTACCGAACAAAGCCATAGATCGGTGGGATACGTAACCACCTTTTAACATCGTCAAAACTCTAGCTGCAGCCTTTGAGATTTAGCGTGAGCCAAATGACGCGCACCAACAACCCCTGATCAAAACAAAACGGTTGAAATGCGTTCTCTTGTTCTCCTTTCCTTTCCAATGCAACGTCAACGGAGAAGAAACAAGAAGGTCCTCGCTGTAACGAATGACAACGTTCTCGGAATGCTGCAAGGCTCGGGTTGTTTGCTAGTCGACAAACCTTCCACGTCCGCACGTCATCGGGCTGGAGGCCGTATGACCTAGTTTCGAGGGGGGGTCGCTTCCCGAGGTTTGTGGCACGTACCGTGTAGCGTTTGAGGGTTCCCGGAAGGGAACGGAAACTGGTGTGAAACTACCGTCGATCATCTTCCCAGTTTGGTGCAACCATACAAGCGGCGACCCGAGTCCAACGGGTGACACAAAGGCCTCGACGCGCCAAGGTGAGGAAGACGGTTTCCTAGCGAGCTAATATGGTATGTCGCCATGCTCAAGAATAATCAGGTCGCCCTCTCTCTCGCGTTGCCCACAAGAGGGTGTTCTCCCGCTCCAAGTCCGTAGCAAGAACGAACGAGGCAGACACATTGACGTGCGCCGAGTAGGTAGGAACATCCATACTACTTAACTGGGCCACCCGCCGTGCTCATGCTCGGGTTGTTCACGCTCCATTTGCTAACCTCGACCTTGTTTACAACGTTTCCATGGCTTCTCGAGTAGATTAACATGGAGAAATAAGGAAGAGCTCTCGCGTCGTTCTCTTTGAATTCTTTATCTCTCTTTGGCTTTCAAGTCATCCGCATCAGAGTGGCGCAGCGGAAGCGTGGTGGGCCCATAACCCACAGGTCCGAGGATCGAAACCTCGCTCTGATACCGCGCGGTTGAATTAGTTGTACGTCAAAACCACCGCTACGATCTTGTCCCCCTCGCCTCCTTGCGTGGGTCCTTATTCAAGACGTTACCGCCCGAGCTTCGTTCGAGGAGTTCTTTAGGGATTGCTAACCGCGCACGTGTGGAAGGTTAAGAGGAATGAGCCTGCGAAGTAACTGCCATGACGGTGCCTTACTTGGGGCTTCCGAATACATTTGGCGATCACGTCAAAGTCGGATGTAATAGGTATCTGCTCGCTTACTGGTCAAATCTGCGGTTCAAGTTCTTGGGAATGGCCGACGCTTACTCGAGACTCGTGTCACCTGGAATAACGCAGAGGAAGACCACGCATTACGGTTGTACGTATGAGCACCTTGGACGGAAACCGCAATTGAGAATTCCAACCACGCTGCAACATTCCCCGCAACCGCGCATCAGGCTTGATGCTCTCTTTCACGTCTTTCTTTTGCTTTCAACGGGAGTCATTACGGCACGACGTTCAATGCAACACGTTAGAACTTACCATTGACAATGTTGGTGCAATTTACCCTCCATCTACCAATCCATCCAAGGTTGCGGACTCGTCTTCCCGGCCAAACATCCTGGCAACATCGTCTCGCCTTGCAGGTTTTACCGAACAAAGCCATAGATCGGTGGGATACGTAACCACCTTTTAACATCGTCAAAACTCTAGCTGCAGCCTTTGAGATTTAGCGTGAGCCAAATGACGCGCACCAACAACCCCTGATCAAAACAAAACGGTTGAAATGCGTTCTCTTGTTCTCCTTTCCTTTCCAATGCAACGTCAACGGAGAAGAAACAAGAAGGTCCTCGCTGTAACGAATGACAACGTTCTCGGAATGCTGCAAGGCTCGGGTTGTTTGCTAGTCGACAAACCTTCCACGTCCGCACGTCATCGGGCTGGAGGCCGTATGACCTAGTTTCGAGGGGGGGTCGCTTCCCGAGGTTTGTGGCACGTACCGTGTAGCGTTTGAGGGTTCCCGGAAGGGAACGGAAACTGGTGTGAAACTACCGTCGATCATCTTCCCAGTTTGGTGCAACCATACAAGCGGCGACCCGAGTCCAACGGGTGACACAAAGGCCTCGACGCGCCAAGGTGAGGAAGACGGTTTCCTAGCGAGCTAATATGGTATGTCGCCATGCTCAAGAATAATCAGGTCGCCCTCTCTCTCGCGTTGCCCACAAGAGGGTGTTCTCCCGCTCCAAGTCCGTAGCAAGAACGAACGAGGCAGACACATTGACGTGCGCCGAGTAGGTAGGAACATCCATACTACTTAACTGGGCCACCCGCCGTGCTCATGCTCGGGTTGTTCACGCTCCATTTGCTAACCTCGACCTTGTTTACAACGTTTCCATGGCTTCTCGAGTAGATTAACATGGAGAAATAAGGAAGAGCTCTCGCGTCGTTCTCTTTGAATTCTTTATCTCTCTTTGGCTTTCAAGTCATCCGCATCAGAGTGGCGCAGCGGAAGCGTGGTGGGCCCATAACCCACAGGTCCGAGGATCGAAACCTCGCTCTGATACCGCGCGGTTGAATTAGTTGTACGTCAAAACCACCGCTACGATCTTGTCCCCCTCGCCTCCTTGCGTGGGTCCTTATTCAAGACGTTACCGCCCGAGCTTCGTTCGAGGAGTTCTTTAGGGATTGCTAACCGCGCACGTGTGGAAGGTTAAGAGGAATGAGCCTGCGAAGTAACTGCCATGACGGTGCCTTACTTGGGGCTTCCGAATACATTTGGCGATCACGTCAAAGTCGGATGTAATAGGTATCTGCTCGCTTACTGGTCAAATCTGCGGTTCAAGTTCTTGGGAATGGCCGACGCTTACTCGAGACTCGTGTCACCTGGAATAACGCAGAGGAAGACCACGCATTACGGTTGTACGTATGAGCACCTTGGACGGAAACCGCAATTGAGAATTCCAACCACGCTGCAACATTCCCCGCAACCGCGCATCAGGCTTGATGCTCTCTTTCACGTCTTTCTTTTGCTTTCAACGGGAGTCATTACGGCACGACGTTCAATGCAACACGTTAGAACTTACCATTGACAATGTGGGTGCAATTTACCCTCCATCTACCAATCCATCCAAGGTTGCGGACTCGTCTTCCCGGCCAAACATCCTGGCAACATCGTCTCGCCTTGCAGGTTTTACCGAACAAAGCCATAGATCGGTGGGATACGTAACCACCTTTTAACATCGTCAAAACTCTAGCTGCAGCCTTTGAGATTTAGCGTGAGCCAAATGACGCGCACCAACAACCCCTGATCAAAACAAAACGGTTGAAATGCGTTCTCTTGTTCTCCTTTCCTTTCCAATGCAACGTCAACGGAGAAGAAACAAGAAGGTCCTCGCTGTAACGAATGACAACGTTCTCGGAATGCTGCAAGGCTCGGGTTGTTTGCTAGTCGACAAACCTTCCACGTCCGCACGTCATCGGGCTGGAGGCCGTATGACCTAGTTTCGAGGGGGGGTCGCTTCCCGAGGTTTGTGGCACGTACCGTGTAGCGTTTGAGGGTTCCCGGAAGGGAACGGAAACTGGTGTGAAACTACCGTCGATCATCTTCCCAGTTTGGTGCAACCATACAAGCGGCGACCCGAGTCCAACGGGTGACACAAGGCCTCGACGCGCCAAGGTGAGGAAGACGGTTTCCTAGCGAGCTAATATGGTATGTCGCCATGCTCAAGAATAATCAGGTCGCCCTCTCTCTCGCGTTGCACACAAGAGGGTGTTCTCCCGCTCCAAGTCCGTAGCAAGAACGAACGAGGCAGACACATTGACGTGCGCCGAGTAGGTAGGAACATCCATACTACTTAACTGGGCCACCCGCCGTGCTCATGCTCGGGTTGTTCACGCTCCATTTGCTAACCTCGACCTTGTTTACAACGTTTCCATGGCTTCTCGAGTAGATTAACATGGAGAAATAAGGAAGAGCTCTCGCGTCGTTCTCTTTGAATTCTTTATCTCTCTTTGGCTTTCAAGTCATCCGCATCAGAGTGGCGCAGCGGAAGCGTGGTGGGCCCATAACCCACAGGTCCGAGGATCGAAACCTCGCTCTGATACCGCGCGGTTGAATTAGTTGTACGTCAAAACCACCGCTACGATCTTGTCCCCCTCGCCTCCTTGCGTGGGTCCTTATTCAAGACGTTACCGCCCGAGCTTCGTTCGAGGAGTTCTTTAGGGATTGCTAACCGCGCACGTGTGGAAGGTTAAGAGGAATGAGCCTGCGAAGTAACTGCCATGACGGTGCCTTACTTGGGGCTTCCGAATACATTTGGCGATCACGTCAAAGTCGGATGTAATAGGTATCTGCTCGCTTACTGGTCAAATCTGCGGTTCAAGTTCTTGGGAATGGCCGACGCTTACTCGAGACTCGTGTCACCTGGAATAACGCAGAGGAAGACCACGCATTACGGTTGTACGTATGAGCACCTTGGACGGAAACCGCAATTGAGAATTCCAACCACGCTGCAACATTCCCCGCAACCGCGCATCAGGCTTGATGCTCTCTTTCACGTCTTTCTTTTGCTTTCAACGGGAGTCATTACGGCACGACGTTCAATGCAACACGTTAGAACTTACCATTGACAATGTGGGTGCAATTTACCCTCCATCTACCAATCCATCCAAGGTTGCGGACTCGTCTTCCCGGCCAAACATCCTGGCAACATCGTCTCGCCTTGCAGGTTTTACCGAACAAAGCCATAGATCGGTGGGATACGTAACCACCTTTTAACATCGTCAAAACTCTAGCTGCAGCCTTTGAGATTTAGCGTGAGCCAAATGACGCGCACCAACAACCCCTGATCAAAACAAAACGGTTGAAATGCGTTCTCTTGTTCTCCTTTCCTTTCCAATGCAACGTCAACGGAGAAGAAACAAGAAGGTCCTCGCTGTAACGAATGACAACGTTCTCGGAATGCTGCAAGGCTCGGGTTGTTTGCTAGTCGACAAACCTTCCACGTCCGCACGTCATCGGGCTGGAGGCCGTATGACCTAGTTTCGAGGGGGGGTCGCTTCCCGAGGTTTGTGGCACGTACCGTGTAGCGTTTGAGGGTTCCCGGAAGGGAACGGAAACTGGTGTGAAACTACCGTCGATCATCTTCCCAGTTTGGTGCAACCATACAAGCGGCGACCCGAGTCCAACGGGTGACACAAAGGCCTCGACGCGCCAAGGTGAGGAAGACGGTTTCCTAGCGAGCTAATATGGTATGTCGCCATGCTCAAGAATAATCAGGTCGCCCTCTCTCTCGCGTTGCCCACAAGAGGGTGTTCTCCCGCTCCAAGTCCGTAGCAAGAACGAACGAGGCAGACACATTGACGTGCGCCGAGTAGGTAGGAACATCCATACTACTTAACTGGGCCACCCGCCGTGCTCATGCTCGGGTTGTTCACGCTCCATTTGCTAACCTCGACCTTGTTTACAACGTTTCCATGGCTTCTCGAGTAGATTAACATGGAGAAATAAGGAAGAGCTCTCGCGTCGTTCTCTTTGAATTCTTTATCTCTCTTTGGCTTTCAAGTCATCCGCATCAGAGTGGCGCAGCGGAAGCGTGGTGGGCCCATAACCCACAGGTCCGAGGATCGAAACCTCGCTCTGATACCGCGCGGTTGAATTAGTTGTACGTCAAAACCACCGCTACGATCTTGTCCCCCTCGCCTCCTTGCGTGGGTCCTTATTCAAGACGTTACCGCCCGAGCTTCGTTCGAGGAGTTCTTTAGGGATTGCTAACCGCGCACGTGTGGAAGGTTAAGAGGAATGAGCCTGCGAAGTAACTGCCATGACGGTGCCTTACTTGGGGCTTCCGAATACATTTGGCGATCACGTCAAAGTCGGATATAATAGGTATCTGTTGGGATTCTGGTCAAATCTGCGGTTCAAGTTCTTGGGAATGGCCGACGCTTACTCGAGACTCGTGTCACCTGGAATAACGCAGAGGAAGACCACGCATTACGGTTGTACGTATGAGCACCTTGGACGGAAACCGCAATTGAGAATTCCAACCACGCTGCAACATTCCCCGCAACCGCGCATCAGGCTTGATGCTCTCTTTCACGTCTTTCTTTTGCTTTCAACGGGAGTCATTACGGCACGACGTTCAATGCAACACGTTAGAACTTACCATTGACAATGTGGGTGCAATTTACCCTCCATCTACCAATCCATCCAAGGTTGCGGACTCGTCTTCCCGGCCAAACATCCTGGCAACATCGTCTCGCCTTGCAGGTTTTACCGAACAAAGCCATAGATCGGTGGGATACGTAACCACCTTTTAACATCGTCAAAACTCTAGCTGCAGCCTTTGAGATTTAGCGTGAGCCAAATGACGCGCACCAACAACCCCTGATCAAAACAAAACGGTTGAAATGCGTTCTCTTGTTCTCCTTTCCTTTCCAATGCAACGTCAACGGAGAAGAAACAAGAAGGTCCTCGCTGTAACGAATGACAACGTTCTCGGAATGCTGCAAGGCTCGGGTTGTTTGCTAGTCGACAAACCTTCCACGTCCGCACGTCATCGGGCTGGAGGCCGTATGACCTAGTTTCGAGGGGGGGTCGCTTCCCGAGGTTTGTGGCACGTACCGTGTAGCGTTTGAGGGTTCCCGGAAGGGAACGGAAACTGGTGTGAAACTACCGTCGATCATCTTCCCAGTTTGGTGCAACCATACAAGCGGCGACCCGAGTCCAACGGGTGACACAAAGGCCTCGACGCGCCAAGGTGAGGAAGACGGTTTCCTAGCGAGCTAATATGGTATGTCGCCATGCTCAAGAATAATCAGGTCGCCCTCTCTCTCGCGTTGCCCACAAGAGGGTGTTCTCCCGCTCCAAGTCCGTAGCAAGAACGAACGAGGCAGACACATTGACGTGCGCCGAGTAGGTAGGAACATCCATACTACTTAACTGGGCCACCCGCCGTGCTCATGCTCGGGTTGTTCACGCTCCATTTGCTAACCTCGACCTTGTTTACAACGTTTCCATGGCTTCTCGAGTAGATTAACATGGAGAAATAAGGAAGAGCTCTCGCGTCGTTCTCTTTGAATTCTTTATCTCTCTTTGGCTTTCAAGTCATCCGCATCAGAGTGGCGCAGCGGAAGCGTGGTGGGCCCATAACCCACAGGTCCGAGGATCGAAACCTCGCTCTGATACCGCGCGGTTGAATTAGTTGTACGTCAAAACCACCGCTACGATCTTGTCCCCCTCGCCTCCTTGCGTGGGTCCTTATTCAAGACGTTACCGCCCGAGCTTCGTTCGAGGAGTTCTTTAGGGATTGCTAACCGCGCACGTGTGGAAGGTTAAGAGGAATGAGCCTGCGAAGTAACTGCCATGACGGTGCCTTACTTGGGGCTTCCGAATACATTTGGCGATCACGTCAAAGTCGGATGTAATAGGTATCTGCTCGCTTACTGGTCAAATCTGCGGTTCAAGTTCTTGGGAATGGCCGACGCTTACTCGAGACTCGTGTCACCTGGAATAACGCAGAGGAAGACCACGCATTACGGTTGTACGTATGAGCACCTTGGACGGAAACCGCAATTGAGAATTCCAACCACGCTGCAACATTCCCCGCAACCGCGCATCAGGCTTGATGCTCTCTTTCACGTCTTTCTTTTGCTTTCAACGGGAGTCATTACGGCACGACGTTCAATGCAACACGTTAGAACTTACCATTGACAATGTGGGTGCAATTTACCCTCCATCTACCAATCCATCCAAGGTTGCGGACTCGTCTTCCCGGCCAAACATCCTGGCAACATCGTCTCGCCTTGCAGGTTTTACCGAACAAAGCCATAGATCGGTGGGATACGTAACCACCTTTTAACATCGTCAAAACTCTAGCTGCAGCCTTTGAGATTTAGCGTGAGCCAAATGACGCGCACCAACAACCCCTGATCAAAACAAAACGGTTGAAATGCGTTCTCTTGTTCTCCTTTCCTTTCCAATGCAACGTCAACGGAGAAGAAACAAGAAGGTCCTCGCTGTAACGAATGACAACGTTCTCGGAATGCTGCAAGGCTCGGGTTGTTTGCTAGTCGACAAACCTTCCACGTCCGCACGTCATCGGGCTGGAGGCCGTATGACCTAGTTTCGAGGGGGGGTCGCTTCCCGAGGTTTGTGGCACGTACCGTGTAGCGTTTGAGGGTTCCCGGAAGGGAACGGAAACTGGTGTGAAACTACCGTCGATCATCTTCCCAGTTTGGTGCAACCATACAAGCGGCGACCCGAGTCCAACGGGTGACACAAAGGCCTCGACGCGCCAAGGTGAGGAAGACGGTTTCCTAGCGAGCTAATATGGTATGTCGCCATGCTCAAGAATAATCAGGTCGCCCTCTCTCTCGCGTTGCCCACAAGAGGGTGTTCTCCCGCTCCAAGTCCGTAGCAAGAACGAACGAGGCAGACACATTGACGTGCGCCGAGTAGGTAGGAACATCCATACTACTTAACTGGGCCACCCGCCGTGCTCATGCTCGGGTTGTTCACGCTCCATTTGCTAACCTCGACCTTGTTTACAACGTTTCCATGGCTTCTCGAGTAGATTAACATGGAGAAATAAGGAAGAGCTCTCGCGTCGTTCTCTTTGAATTCTTTATCTCTCTTTGGCTTTCAAGTCATCCGCATCAGAGTGGCGCAGCGGAAGCGTGGTGGGCCCATAACCCACAGGTCCGAGGATCGAAACCTCGCTCTGATACCGCGCGGTTGAATTAGTTGTACGTCAAAACCACCGCTACGATCTTGTCCCCCTCGCCTCCTTGCGTGGGTCCTTATTCAAGACGTTACCGCCCGAGCTTCGTTCGAGGAGTTCTTTAGGGATTGCTAACCGCGCACGTGTGGAAGGTTAAGAGGAATGAGCCTGCGAAGTAACTGCCATGACGGTGCCTTACTTGGGGCTTCCGAATACATTTGGCGATCACGTCAAAGTCGGATGTAATAGGTATCTGCTCGCTTACTGGTCAAATCTGCGGTTCAAGTTCTTGGGAATGGCCGACGCTTACTCGAGACTCGTGTCACCTGGAATAACGCAGAGGAAGACCACGCATTACGGTTGTACGTATGAGCACCTTGGACGGAAACCGCAATTGAGAATTCCAACCACGCTGCAACATTCCCCGCAACCGCGCATCAGGCTTGATGCTCTCTTTCACGTCTTTCTTTTGCTTTCAACGGGAGTCATTACGGCACGACGTTCAATGCAACACGTTAGAACTTACCATTGACAATGTGGGTGCAATTTACCCTCCATCTACCAATCCATCCAAGGTTGCGGACTCGTCTTCCCGGCCAAACATCCTGGCAACATCGTCTCGCCTTGCAGGTTTTACCGAACAAAGCCATAGATCGGTGGGATACGTAACCACCTTTTAACATCGTCAAAACTCTAGCTGCAGCCTTTGAGATTTAGCGTGAGCCAAATGACGCGCACCAACAACCCCTGATCAAAACAAAACGGTTGAAATGCGTTCTCTTGTTCTCCTTTCCTTTCCAATGCAACGTCAACGGAGAAGAAACAAGAAGGTCCTCGCTGTAACGAATGACAACGTTCTCGGAATGCTGCAAGGCTCGGGTTGTTTGCTAGTCGACAAACCTTCCACGTCCGCACGTCATCGGGCTGGAGGCCGTATGACCTAGTTTCGAGGGGGGGTCGCTTCCCGAGGTTTGTGGCACGTACCGTGTAGCGTTTGAGGGTTCCCGGAAGGGAACGGAAACTGGTGTGAAACTACCGTCGATCATCTTCCCAGTTTGGTGCAACCATACAAGCGGCGACCCGAGTCCAACGGGTGACACCAAGGCCTCGACGCGCCAAGGTGAGGAAGACGGTTTCCTAGCGAGCTAATATGGTATGTCGCCATGCTCAAGAATAATCAGGTCGCCCTCTCTCTCGCGTTGCCCACAAGAGGGTGTTCTCCCGCTCCAAGTCCGTAGCAAGAACGAACGAGGCAGACACATTGACGTGCGCCGAGTAGGTAGGAACATCCATACTACTTAACTGGGCCACCCGCCGTGCTCATGCTCGGGTTGTTCACGCTCCATTTGCTAACCTCGACCTTGTTTACAACGTTTCCATGGCTTCTCGAGTAGATTAACATGGAGAAATAAGGAAGAGCTCTCGCGTCGTTCTCTTTGAATTCTTTATCTCTCTTTGGCTTTCAAGTCATCCGCATCAGAGTGGCGCAGCGGAAGCGTGGTGGGCCCATAACCCACAGGTCCGAGGATCGAAACCTCGCTCTGATACCGCGCGGTTGAATTAGTTGTACGTCAAAACCACCGCTACGATCTTGTCCCCCTCGCCTCCTTGCGTGGGTCCTTATTCAAGACGTTACCGCCCGAGCTTCGTTCGAGGAGTTCTTTAGGGATTGCTAACCGCGCACGTGTGGAAGGTTAAGAGGAATGAGCCTGCGAAGTAACTGCCATGACGGTGCCTTACTTGGGGCTTCCGAATACATTTGGCGATCACGTCAAAGTCGGATGTAATAGGTATCTGCTCGCTTACTGGTCAAATCTGCGGTTCAAGTTCTTGGGAATGGCCGACGCTTACTCGAGACTCGTGTCACCTGGAATAACGCAGAGGAAGACCACGCATTACGGTTGTACGTATGAGCACCTTGGACGGAAACCGCAATTGAGAATTCCAACCACGCTGCAACATTCCCCGCAACCGCGCATCAGGCTTGATGCTCTCTTTCACGTCTTTCTTTTGCTTTCAACGGGAGTCATTACGGCACGACGTTCAATGCAACACGTTAGAACTTACCATTGACAATGTGGGTGCAATTTACCCTCCATCTACCAATCCATCCAAGGTTGCGGACTCGTCTTCCCGGCCAAACATCCTGGCAACATCGTCTCGCCTTGCAGGTTTTACCGAACAAAGCCATAGATCGGTGGGATACGTAACCACCTTTTAACATCGTCAAAACTCTAGCTGCAACCTTTGAGATTTAGCGTGAGCCAAATGACGCGCACCAACAACCCCTGATCAAAACAAAACGGTTGAAATGCGTTCTCTTGTTCTCCTTTCCTTTCCAATGCAACGTCAACGGAGAAGAAACAAGAAGGTCCTCGCTGTAACGAATGACAACGTTCTCGGAATGCTGCAAGGCTCGGGTTGTTTGCTAGTCGACAAACCTTCCACGTCCGCACGTCATCGGGCTGGAGGCCGTATGACCTAGTTTCGAGGGGGGGTCGCTTCCCGAGGTTTGTGGCACGTACCGTGTAGCGTTTGAGGGTTCCCGGAAGGGAACGGAAACTGGTGTGAAACTACCGTCGATCATCTTCCCAGTTTGGTGCAACCATACAAGCGGCGACCCGAGTCCAACGGGTGACACAAAGGCCTCGACGCGCCAAGGTGAGGAAGACGGTTTCCTAGCGAGCTAATATGGTATGTCGCCATGCTCAAGAATAATCAGGTCGCCCTCTCTCTCGCGTTGCCCACAAGAGGGTGTTCTCCCGCTCCAAGTCCGTAGCAAGAACGAACGAGGCAGACACATTGACGTGCGCCGAGTAGGTAGGAACATCCATACTACTTAACTGGGCCACCCGCCGTGCTCATGCTCGGGTTGTTCACGCTCCATTTGCTAACCTCGACCTTGTTTACAACGTTTCCATGGCTTCTCGAGTAGATTAACATGGAGAAATAAGGAAGAGCTCTCGCGTCGTTCTCTTTGAATTCTTTATCTCTCTTTGGCTTTCAAGTCATCCGCATCAGAGTGGCGCAGCGGAAGCGTGGTGGGCCCATAACCCACAGGTCCGAGGATCGAAACCTCGCTCTGATACCGCGCGGTTGAATTAGTTGTACGTCAAAACCACCGCTACGATCTTGTCCCCCTCGCCTCCTTGCGTGGGTCCTTATTCAAGACGTTACCGCCCGAGCTTCGTTCGAGGAGTTCTTTAGGGATTGCTAACCGCGCACGTCTGGAAGGTTAAGAGGAATGAGCCTGCGAAGTAACTGCCATGACGGTGCCTTACTTGGGGCTTCCGAATACATTTGGCGATCACGTCAAAGTCGGATGTAATAGGTATCTGCTCGCTTACTGGTCAAATCTGCGGTTCAAGTTCTTGGGAATGGCCGACGCTTACTCGAGACTCGTGTCACCTGGAATAACGCAGAGGAAGACCACGCATTACGGTTGTACGTATGAGCACCTTGGACGGAAACCGCAATTGAGAATTCCAACCACGCTGCAACATTCCCCGCAACCGCGCATCAGGCTTGATGCTCTCTTTCACGTCTTTCTTTTGCTTTCAACGGGAGTCATTACGGCACGACGTTCAATGCAACACGTTAGAACTTACCATTGACAATGTGGGTGCAATTTACCCTCCATCTACCAATCCATCCAAGGTTGCGGACTCGTCTTCCCGGCCAAACATCCTGGCAACATCGTCTCGCCTTGCAGGTTTTACCGAACAAAGCCATAGATCGGTGGGATACGTAACCACCTTTTAACATCGTCAAAACTCTAGCTGCAACCTTTGAGATTTAGCGTGAGCCAAATGACGCGCACCAACAACCCCTGATCAAAACAAAACGGTTGAAATGCGTTCTCTTGTTCTCCTTTCCTTTCCAATGCAACGTCAACGGAGAAGAAACAAGAAGGTCCTCGCTGTAACGAATGACAACGTTCTCGGAATGCTGCAAGGCTCGGGTTGTTTGCTAGTCGACAAACCTTCCACGTCCGCACGTCATCGGGCTGGAGGCCGTATGACCTAGTTTCGAGGGGGGGTCGCTTCCCGAGGTTTGTGGCACGTACCGTGTAGCGTTTGAGGGTTCCCGGAAGGGAACGGAAACTGGTGTGAAACTACCGTCGATCATCTTCCCAGTTTGGTGCAACCATACAAGCGGCGACCCGAGTCCAACGGGTGACACAAGGCCTCGACGCGCCAAGGTGAGGAAGACGGTTTCCTAGCGAGCTAATATGGTATGTCGCCATGCTCAAGAATAATCAGGTCGCCCTCTCTCTCGCGTTGCCCACAAGAGGGTGTTCTCCCGCTCCAAGTCCGTAGCAAGAACGAACGAGGCAGACACATTGACGTGCGCCGAGTAGGTAGGAACATCCGTACTACTTAACTGGGCCACCCGCCGTGCTCATGCTCGGGTTGTTCACGCTCCATTTGCTAACCTCGACCTTGTTTACAACGTTTCCATGGCTTCTCGAGTAGATTAACATGGAGAAATAAGGAAGAGCTCTCGCGTCGTTCTCTTTGAATTCTTTATCTCTCTTTGGCTTTCAAGTCATCCGCATCAGAGTGGCGCAGCGGAAGCGTGGTGGGCCCATAACCCACAGGTCCGAGGATCGAAACCTCGCTCTGATACCGCGCGGTTGAATTAGTTGTACGTCAAAACCACCGCTACGATCTTGTCCCCCTCGCCTCCTTGCGTGGGTCCTTATTCAAGACGTTACCGCCCGAGCTTCGTTCGAGGAGTTCTTTAGGGATTGCTAACCGCGCACGTGTGGAAGGTTAAGAGGAATGAGCCTGCGAAGTAACTGCCATGACGGTGCCTTACTTGGGGCTTCCGAATACATTTGGCGATCACGTCAAAGTCGGATGTAATAGGTATCTGCTCGCTTACTGGTCAAATCTGCGGTTCAAGTTCTTGGGAATGGCCGACGCTTACTCGAGACTCGTGTCACCTGGAATAACGCAGAGGAAGACCACGCATTACGGTTGTACGTATGAGCACCTTGGACGGAAACCGCAATTGAGAATTCCAACCACGCTGCAACATTCCCCGCAACCGCGCATCAGGCTTGATGCTCTCTTTCACGTCTTTCTTTTGCTTTCAACGGGAGTCATTACGGCACGACGTTCAATGCAACACGTTAGAACTTACCATTGACAATGTGGGTGCAATTTACCCTCCATCTACCAATCCATCCAAGGTTGCGGACTCGTCTTCCCGGCCAAACATCCTGGCAACATCGTCTCGCCTTGCAGGTTTTACCGAACAAAGCCATAGATCGGTGGGATACGTAACCACCTTTTAACATCGTCAAAACTCTAGCTGCAGCCTTTGAGATTTAGCGTGAGCCAAATGACGCGCACCAACAACCCCTGATCAAAACAAAACGGTTGAAATGCGTTCTCTTGTTCTCCTTTCCTTTCCAATGCAACGTCAACGGAGAAGAAACAAGAAGGTCCTCGCTGTAACGAATGACAACGTTCTCGGAATGCTGCAAGGCTCGGGTTGTTTGCTAGTCGACAAACCTTCCACGTCCGCACGTCATCGGGCTGGAGGCCGTATGACCTAGTTTCGAGGGGGGGTCGCTTCCCGAGGTTTGTGGCACGTACCGTGTAGCGTTTGAGGGTTCCCGGAAGGGAACGGAAACTGGTGTGAAACTACCGTCGATCATCTTCCCAGTTTGGTGCAACCATACAAGCGGCGACCCGAGTCCAACGGGTGACACAAGGCCTCGACGCGCCAAGGTGAGGAAGACGGTTTCCTAGCGAGCTAATATGGTATGTCGCCACTCTCTTGATCCTCGGGATTATAACAAATTGACGAGATATAAACCCACTATAGGTTTTGTAAGTTAGACCGACCACTAGCATAACATATTACAATCTAAACGTGCTTGATCTCTGCGGTTAGAGTGTAATGATGATTGTTGAGGGGAAAGAATGGAAACAAATGTTAGGGACAATTCTATGGCCCGGACATAGCTCCATGTGTGAAACCGACCATTTTCCTGCAGAACCCTAAATCTTCATCGTCAAGCTCCTTCCTTCCTTCTTCTTTTTCTTCTTCTTCTTCTTCGGCTCTTGCCTTCGACTGTGTCTCTCCGTCGACTCCCATCCCCGCAGGTTTGTTTTCTCTCTTCATCGCCTTCTCCATTTCTCTACCGTTCCTGTTTCTCTCATGCGTTCCTTTCTGTTTTGTATTCAGGTATTCATTCTCTCTCTCCCTCTCTCCTCACGTAATTTTCACGTAATTGATTGCCTGTTTCTGGATTTTCTACCTTATTTTGTCCAGTTTTTTCTCTCTCTTTATCTTCTTTATCTCGTATATTTTCTGTCTGAATTTTGTGCTGTATTTCCTTTATATTCTTTTGTCTTCACTTTCTGTTGAGTTGCTTCAGACGATTAAAATCGTGTTCGTATTCTGTTGCGAAATATAGCCGGTTATCTTTCTTGGTTCGTGCGCATGTTTTCTTCAACGTCGTCTACGTTTCGTACATTTTTCTGTCTATATGTCGTGCTGATTTGTCGTTCGTAGTTATCTATATATTTTTCTGTCTACCACACGTTCATCTGAAGGTAATTCAGATGATTAAATTTCTATTTGTCTGCTGTTGCGGGATATAGGTATAGAAATGGCTGGAGTTTCTCCTGATCTGCTATGGCAGCTGGTGAAGAAGAACAACAAATTCCTTGTTAAGAGGAATGGTAATGGCAGTTCTTCGATGCAGTTCAGCAGTGAGCCTAATAACCTATATAACCTCAACTCCTTCAAGTACTCTGGTATTCTCCTATTTAATATCATTTTGCGAAAGCGTTTTTGTATTTTTCGCTGAACTTCTCGTATAGACGAAAATCGGTGTGTTTATTTGAATATAATGACATTCCTCTATGTTTTTGATTCCAAGGTTTCAGTAACTTTATGTTTTGGAACCTTATGTACAACGTCTGACAGGGTTTTAAGAATATCTTGACATTATTCTATGTCTTTGTTAACAAGATTTCAGTAACTGTATGCTTTGTAACTTTATGTGAAACGTTTCACATGGTTTGAATTTAGATCGCATTTGACAGTATTCTTTGTTATCACTTTCTATTTATATGTGACATTGGCTTATGCTATATGAATTTTTTGTTTGTTATGGCAAGCTTCAATTTTTTTTACATAAAGTTTGACATTTGTGCAGTTTATGCAATATTAACTGATGTGAAAATTTGATATATTCTCCAAATCTAAAACTAGGTGTAAAGTTACTTTTTTTACAAAGTATAAAATTAGTGTGCAATCAGGATTGTAATGTTAAACTGTTATACGATTTTGTAATTAGTATATTTTAAGAGAAGAGCATCAAATATTTTTATACAATGATTACATAATGTTTGGTATATATCTTTTACATCTGAATTATAGAGTACTTTCTACATTTTTATCTGAGATTCCTATGTTCTCCAATGTGATCTAAAAACCTTTGTAAGGCTAGAAATTGATGTATGATCTTAATTGTTGTGTGAAATTTCAATCTGGTCACAGGATTGGCAAACAAGAAGACTGTATCTATTACTCCTGGCAGTGATCTCACTGTTTACCTTGCTACAACAAAGACAAAGAAATCGAATAAACCGAAGAATTCAATCAATAGATGCCTTTTGAAGAGGGACGTCAGACGAATGGCGATAGTTGTAGAGAATCAGGTAAGAGTATGCCACCTAATTTAACGGATTTAAAAGAAAATTTTCTTTTATATTCTTGGTTTTGAAGTTTATAGATCCAAATTAGGATCTGCTCTATGTTTCAGTGCTATGGTGCAGCACATAAATTTTCGTACAAGACCCTATGTAGTTGTCTTAATGTATATTCCTCTATATTGAGAATTCCATAGATAAGTTACTGGCTATGATCATTTCTAAATCTAGGAAATTGCAAATTATTTGTTCTTTATGTGGTATGGTAAACTGGTTCAAATAGTTGTGATTTTTTGGTGTGTTTAATTTTACTCATATTCTTTTGAAATAAATGAGATGATGTTTATGAACTTTTGTTTATTATATTGCAATTTAAAGTTGCAATTTGTAGTTCATCCTGGTAGTATTGATTTATGAAAGTCAACGCCATGTTTCCAAATGTAGTGGCAATGCAGATGATGACCCTACATTGTTAGGATTCTGCATGTTTTCTTGACTTCCGCGAATGTGTTGGGGTATTTGGATTTTCCTCTGTTCTGTGTCAATTTGAGATTTGAAAGTAATTTGTTCATATTGGTAGTGTTTGCAGAAACTCCTTGTTGTTTCAAATGAACCTCATATAAGTGTGAATGTGTTTTTATTTGTAGTTTTGATTATTTGGTCATTGCTTCAATACACTTGTTAAGGAATTTATGATCACAAGTTATTCCAGTCTGTGGTTCTTGTTCTAAACTTTTTTTTAAAATTGTTTTCACAGGTGGTTGCTAATGGCTACCGTCCCGATTTAAAGAAAGCTGCACTAGCAAAACTAAGTACTGTGCACAAGAGTCTCCGTGTTGCAAAATCTGGAGGAAGGAAGAAGGCTTCAAAATCAACAAAGAAGTCAGTTTGAGCTATAGCTAGTTCTTTTCTTCAGTCTCACAGAGGTCACATTTTTGTTTAATTGAAGCTTTCCATAGAAATGAAGTAAAAATCTGGAGTTTTGGACTCTCAAATACTCTGCCTATTTTCCCATCCTTGCTTTCTTGAGTTGTTCACTGTGTACTTTCTTAATGTTGGATTTAATTAATTGCCATCGTTACTTCTATAATTGGGTATCATCACCACACTGTTTGTAGTGTAATAGACTCGTTTAAGAATTAACCTGAGTCAGAGTAAAAACTGTTTTTGAGGTTATTATTAGTAGTAATAAATTGGTAGTCTATATATTCTGTGTAAATTTGGTGGATCGGGGCCTTAAATTTGGTGCGAAGCCAAACAAATTTTTGGAGCAATACAATGACCGTTTGAAGTAAAAGCTTCATATAAAATTTTCTTAATAAAAGATACAGTAGGGAAATTGCCAAAACGCAAGTACATAATGATGGCTATTTGAAAGATACTTATTAGTTAATTATCGATGTAATTTTGCTTTAGTCTAGTTATGAGTATTTAATGGTGTCATAATCTAACTATAAATGTGTGGCATTACCTATCTATGAGCGAGATCTTCTCTGATTACTGTTGGAGCATGTTATGTAATGATTTTTCTTTAGCCTTTCTCTGATAAGCTGAGATAGATGACAAATATTTTGCTGAAAGTCTCAACTAGCATTCCTTATTCTCTTTATTTTAATGTTTCTTTATTAAAAGAAATCACGTACCTAACATCTTGATCATTGAGGAATGAACTGTGAGCTGCTTAAAGAAAGTGTTTCCGACAGTAATATAACAGTATCTTAATAATTGGGTTATTATGTTATTGTTCAAGTAGTATTCTTTTGATGATTTCATTGGAGGTTGGAACACTAGATTCATTGTCAATAATATAATGTTAATGTTATTTTCAGTTTCTAGAAACCTGGGGGTTTATTAAGATGCTAGAGGTATTTTCTAATGTATAGAAAGATGTATGATGTGTATGTATTGATGATTTTGGTCGTTTGGTTTGCTTTCAAAATATATTATAATAGTAGTGCACCATGATTGCCACCAATTGGGCAGGTTAGAAATATCTTTAAATCTATAAATCTGTTTTAGTTTAGATGTATTAAATTTCTTTAAATCTATTTTAGCTCAGAAGTATGTTTGTGTCCAGACTAACTACAGTATGATTTTTTCTAATGCAATTAATCAGAGTTGTGATCAATCTATAAAGAACTGTAAAGTTGTAAGAATGTGATTAGGTTAGTGATCAGTGTTATAACTAGAGTAATTGTGAGTTGTACTAAACTTACTGGTGATAATAAAACAAATTAAAAATCCCACAATGCTACCTATCACTTCAATTATGATATTCATTAATGCAATTAGCACCAATCACAAAGGTAATCAGCATGGGTGGATGCCTTTTTCAAGTATTTTGTCGAATGTGGGTTATGTATAATGTCGTATGTCTAAGTTTAATCCCTAATATTGGAGCAACAATATCAACATTTCTATTGAATATTCAATCCAAACTTGCTGCAACTTAAAAAGGTTAATATGGTAACATAATATATGCTACATCCTTAGCATGTGTGTGTGTCATCTACAAATTTAATCCACATATACACAATGTGTGCATAATCTTTGTCATTGGAAGTACATGAAAGATTCAAATCAAAAGCTAATAATAGCCATTAGCAGCTGCAAAGGTTTAACAGATTTCCTTCGAGGAATGAATCAGTGTTATGTGGTATTGGCTTGTCTAGAGATGTCAGATAGGGATTTGAGGTTGCACTTGATGAGAGCTTCCACGAAGAACCTGGTATCTTGTCCTGTGTTGCCATTTGGAATGTCGACCGAGTATGATTCTAGAACAAGTGTTCCTGGGTTACCGTCAATAGTTTCTTCATGTAATGTGGTGATTGATTTATAGTTCTACATAAAATGAAGCAAGAATATAACAAATAAGACAATTGAAAAACAACAACAATAGATTATAGACTCAGAGTTATGGAATGTTGATAATGCTATGTAAAGCATATATTAATTATGTCATGCATTTGAGGGTTCAGGGCTACTTACTCCATTATGGATGCATGGGAAAAGATTTGAGAATCAGAATTACGTTGGTCCCTGAGTTTTTCTTCTTCTCATAGTATAGGTATTTTAACCATTGGAAAAAGATGTGCTATTATTTTTTTGTTTTGTTATCAAATCACCATTTTTGAAGGATTTTCTAACTTTTTGGGGCTGCTATGCTTACCCTGATTTCTGAGAGATTTCCTCAAATTCACATAGCAAAACATGGGCATTTTAGGCCCAAAGAAAAGCCGATCAGAGTGTGAGAGGTTAGCATTCGCCCAATTTATGGATATCTTACCGACAACCGATGATCTCCTCCAAGGACTTTATAGCTGAGGATGTGTTGTTCATCATCTAGGATTTCGAGGATCTCTGTACTGGTGGAGGCGGGCAATCCTGAGATAACATAAACCTCTCTCACATTTCCGGGTCGGACATCTCCATCTCCATGCATCACACACCTTTGCACAAACGGCTTGTATTTTTGCGGTTCATCGAACCGTCGAACAATAGACCAAACCTGTATACCCACACACACCATGCTTAATTCAGTGAGAACAACTAGTAAACGAATCTTTAGATTGGTGGATCGACATTACATACTACGAATGGAAGCCTTGAAATTGAGCTAAGAGTGCACAAATGGGGGGGGGTTGGCCATGTGGATCATCAAGTCTAGAGAGCAGATGATAAGAGACATGGCAGGAATGACCCTTGTGAATGAATACAGTAGCTAATCTATTCTTATACATTCATACACATACATACATACATACATAGAGAGAGAGAGAGACACACACCACCTCCACAGGAGCTGCGATTCTCTTAGAGAGGATAGAAGTGGTCTGATTCTCATGGATTTCATGCTTGTGGTATCTAGCGATGTACTCTAGCTCTAGCTCGGAGTTACTTGTCGCCATGAGAAGACTGATTGCGATGAACATACACACATACATTCAATGTTCACGAAAAGAAGAAGAAGGAAGAAGAAGTAGAAGAAATATGTGTCCCTTCGTAGTACCAAATAGTATAAGTTATAACAAAAAGAGTGTCTTTGTAGAATACATACCAAATGGTATACCGTATAACAATAGAGTGTCTTTGTAGAATACAAATCAAATCAAATGGTTTTAACAAAAGTATAAAGCATTTCCTAAACACTTTATGAGTACACACACAAACATACGCACACAACTTTCATCAAGGAATAGATACCCTTCTAGCCTAACTTGAACATGCGCTTTAGGTCTGAATAAACTAATGGAAACCAATATACATTGTCTTTGTCTGTGCTTGGGAGAACTTGAACATTGTTTTGGGTTGTATTTGCTCTGTATTACTGTCTTAATGACATACATTTGTCCTTATTCCGACAACTCTAAGCATCACTTTGACCTCATTGTGCAAGCCATATTCCGTCTCTCATGGAATCTATTAGTTACTCCTTATTGTTTATTTATTGCACATCCAAATTATGGATGGATTCACTTTTGTTTTCTTCTCGTTTTTCATGATAGAGCTCAACGAATAACATGCTATTATGATTGCCATTAACTTTGATCCTCCTCTATCATCATATCTTAGGAATTATTGATTGCGAATGTAATAAAGTCATACAGAAGTACATGATAGGTGTTGACACCATAGTTGAGCCTTTCATACTGGGTTGGGCCAATGACAATGCATGTGCATATGCATACATACACTAACACATTAAGTGTACCTTCACAGATATTGGGCTCAATACAAAACCTTGTGATAGTAAGGTCACAACCTTATCCAAGGTAACTAATCTAATTTCTTGGACCTCTTTCATGACAAGTTAATATGGGCAAATTTTGTGATAATTGAAACCATCTATTTCCCCCATGGGAGGGAGGGGATTGTACAAAAGTTGAGCTTATACACTTATGAAATGGATGTATACTCGAGCAACAAATATCTACCAATATACAAGGCATACACATTAGCATAAAGTTTTTTGTCTATAGTTATCAAATCACAAAGACGATGATGTGACCATGTAAGATGCTTGACTCGATTGCACAATTTAAAAGCATTTTTGGTGGGAGGAAATGTGTGGGTTGGCAAATATGGCCTTTAGCAAAAGAAGGGATGTGGAAGTGACCCTTTTCTGAAGATCCATTATTAGATACAATTTACTTTTGGGTACATACTATGCAATATGTTGTATGCAAATCGTCGGTAGGTAGGGATAATGGGATTTACATATCATTATATCACAATAGTTGTATGAAGGCCTAAACATCGTATAAAAACAAAATCACAGAGAAATTTAGAATATCCAAAACTTATTCGCCATTGTTGGACTAGCAACCACCTCCCTCTTTGACTCTTAAGGGAAGAAAGGAGGTGTAATAAAGATCCCAACCTAACTAATCTATAATGGTCCAAGTAAATCAGGGTAAACTCACAAGTATGATTGGCCTAACAATTGGGTTGGGCCAACTTGGAGCACACGACAAAGTCTCAATCCATTCTCCAATACAAGTACATCCATTTGATGTTCTTACTTGTGTAATAAATTCTACAAAATGTTAAAAACATATGTTGTATGGATTGTTTCACAAGACTTTTGTGGTTAAAGCTCTAGAATGAGACATCCTATGAATGACCGATTTAACTACTTATGCCATGACTTTTACAACGTGCCAAGAATACTTCATGTATGCGTATGATTCCTCACAAATTTAGATTCAAATGTGGCCTCCTTAGATCGTAGTTGAAGCGATTTCTTCATATCATATCGAGTTCTTCACATCATTTCGAAAAGTGATAATACAATTTTCTCAATGTCTGTCATAGAATAGCATAGATGTATGACATAGATGTTCAACAAATGCTACATGCCAACTTTCACTTGGGGCAACACTTCAACATAGACTGACACAAATAGACACAATGTCGGGGAAATAAATTCCTAAGTTAACTTTGGTGGGCACAAGAATGAGCATGAAATATATATTTGCCGAGAACAACTACTTATTGAATTTACAATGACCACCACTTATTTATTGAATTGGTGTGAGCATGTACAAGAGGAATGGATATTATTATAGTTTGGCTGAAGCAAACATGTATATTGGAGGGTGGAATCAACTCATACAACAAGAAGCTAAGGCTCGAACATTGACATCACTAGGTGATCTAAGCTCTTCGTAATCAGCTGTGTACCGAGAGAGAAGAAGGATATTGAACCTTGATTCATAATATTAAACCCATAGAAAAAATCAATACTTCCCATTACTCTATGGAGTAATGTTCCTTTTCTCTTGTTCAAGTAGATGTCCTTTATAATTTTAATCTAAGCTCTTCATAAATGGTGAACTGTGAATAAAAAGAAGGATATTGAACCTTGACTTGTAGTTGTAATATTAAACCCATAGAATAAATCAAAACTTCCCATATATGTTCGAGTTTCAAGTTAGGGATCCTCCCCATTCTTTCCCTTGTTTTTTTTTTACACACATGTACACATGATCATACAAAAGCTCACATGCCCATATACATGCATATGGTACAACAAACCTATGGAAGATAAAATACGATGGGAAACCCTTAAAGCAAGACCTCGTGGGACACTAATATCCCCCCTTATATGCGTGATGCAACCAATATGCAAACCATGTGGTCCTCTATAGAACATTGGAGAGTGACAAAAGTAATTAGGATTAGTAATAATTACAACTTTCTTATAGTGGATGCGTCCTGTCATAATAAACGTTTGGTCTTGATATTATCTGCTTGGATATTACAAGATCCAATCTTCAATAACCGGACAATACACAACTATCTTCCAATTACATAATGTGTATTCATTCAAGACATGAACATGTCATATAATAAATCATAGTACGTAAAATTCGTGTTCGTCTAGCATAACATTTGTTTTCCTACGTTGGAAAACGAATGCGAATGTTATTCAAACATTCCTACCATTCTTTGAGGGTGTTTACCATACTTGAATGATTGAAACATTCGCGAATGCGAATGCGTGTATGGTACGTATGATTCATACTATGTAATAAATAAGACATATATCCTTACATGTTGGGAGTGATGGTGATGATTCACATGCATATGATACTTGGTATAAGAAGTATATTTTGTTTTGGAAATAAAATAAATAAATAAATTGTAAGCTTTTGGGCAGACAAGCTCAAGTTGTAGCCTTCGGGTGTTTTTCATTAATACTATTGAAGAAAACCTTTGAAGGAAAAAGAAGAAGAAGACATGACCATCTAATAGAACTACAAAACTAATATGTTAAATTTACCAAATTCCTAAATAATTGGAAAAATGGAATTTGAATGGCATTGAAACCAAATAGATGCAAACTCCAATGAGTGTCACAATTGAGTTTATCTCAAAACCTTCTTTGAATGGTACAATGCAAATGAGCACAAAAGTTTGAGTAACTTTGCATAAACTGTAGTGCTCATAAATGGTGAGTAAGGACCGCCCGTAAAGGAAATCTTTTGACATGTGTGTAAATAACTTCACTTTATCTTAAGGTGACTTCATAAAATTGGAGGGTGTATCGTGTCACTTGTCATATTGATGAGATGGGTGATGATATTTATGCCATTGAACTTTGACGGCACAAAAAAAGGAGATAAATATGTATACATGTGTGTGTCCATGATCTACTCTCAATCCTATTGTTTATGTTGTCAATGGTCATGCGTTAAGTGACAAGTCTATTTAATTGCACAAATCAAGGGAGGGATTGGCTCAAACTTGTAGAATCAATACACAATGATACTTTAATAGTAACTTTGGTTTTTAATGTTTCAATATGGCCCATTATCACCTAGTCTATTGAATGTCTTAATGGATGGCATTTTGCAACTAGAATGTCATGATGTAGTTACTACTCATGTTATTGAGTTTTGTCTAATTCCGAGGTGATGCAATGTAGACCTTAGAATGTGGAGAGCAAGAGAAATGGCATAAATGTAAACAATTTCCTTTGTGTTAATATAATTTACATTGAACCCTACATTAATTTGACACATTTATTGTTCAACACCTCAATATTTTAATTTGCCACAAGACCTTTGAATTAGTTTATATATTATGGAAATATATGTAGGTTCTTTTCAACAAAATGGATGTTAAAAAAAACTGGAAGTTCATAATGTTATTGTACATGTAAAAGGGTTTGTACAATGAAGCCTGAGAAATTACAACCACGGAGTAACTAATATAAGTTTGTAGTGAATGATATTGATATTCACTTCATGTGATGCATTGGGTGTCAGGCATGACTCTACCCTTTCATAGCGTAGTAGCTTATGCGTGTCTAGTGACTAGTGACACCACATAAATTTAGGCAAAATACCAAAACGTCAAAATACCCCTATATTTTATTTTTTAATATCTATAGAGTTTCCAAAAATTGCGCGAGTAACCCTCTACAATAGTCAGTGTAGGTAACTTTGGAAAACTTTCTAACATGTTGGTAAGTGACCAACAAGTTAGGGGGTGTTCTATTAGATATTTTTCTCTAAATTAATTGAGAGAAAATGGTGATCATGGCATGATCATGGACATCATGCGTTTGAAGTCGTGGAAGTCAACATAGCCATCCCCCTTCCGATCCACTGCACGGATCATACGACGACATTCTTGCATCGATGTTGTGTTAGTAGAACCAGATGATGTGGATGTTGATGTTGAAGTAGTACCCATGGCACCAAAAGTCTTTGGTCCTTCACCAATACCACCTAGCTCAACTAGTACCGCATGGAGCTCCTCCGCAGTGATACGCCCATCACGATTTGTATCGAACACCTCGAATGCATCAGCAAGGACCTTATCATCCTCGGAGGTCATGTCACTTCGGTCAACAATATATTTGCCTTGTGCATGATTTGCATCAAACTTTTCATCAACATGATCAACACTATTTGTAGTTAAAATTCGCGAGCGACCATTGTCTATGGACATGCGTCGATTCAACTCAATGAATTCTTCCAAATCAATGTATCCATCACCGTCTTGATCGGCTTCTGAGACCATCTCTGCGGCTTCATGCCAACCATCACTTACAATATTGCCACCGGTATTTTTCATTAGGACCATCACAACTCTTCGGACTTCTTCAACTGAGATCTTCCCGTCGCCGTTGGCATCTAATTCCCGGAAATTTTGATTCCATTCTTCTAGAACATTGTTAGGTTCATGTTTTTTGATGTTTCTCATAGATGCGGGTGTGATCTCACTATGAGAGCTCTCCATATCCTTTATATGAATCTTGTACTCTCTCAATATATGTATTTAAATAAAGTTCACCTCTCCTCTAATTGGATTGAATGTATCCCTTATGAATGAAAAGTTTGTCAAATTGCTTGTGTTAAGAAGTTCTCCATACCCTTATATACACACACATATATATATATAGTTTTTTCGATTCAGTTTTAGAAACTTCTTTGTAGCTTCACAAGGTTGGTTGGGGTATTATATTTAATGTCCTTATCATGGTGTAAACTTCCTATAGAAACAGATGTCTATTTTAAAGAAAGAACTAAAAAGGAGCACAATTAAATATAAATTTATTCATATTCTTCCACAAAGAAACACCCTTTGCTAGGACCCTTGGAAACTTCTTAGAACCTTCTACACGGAGACTTTAGATAATAATGCTACATAAGTCATTGTGTAACATTGAAAGAAAGTGCTCAATCATTAATCCTTTCCACCTTCCTTACGTGCTGCTAACAATATTCTATTTGAGGCAGTTGGTTATGCTTTCAACTGACGAAGTTTCTGAAATTCACAACTGCAAACCAAAGAAAAGATGTGAAGCTTCGTAGAAACCGACAATATTGTTATATGGATCTATATCTAGTCACGTAAGAGAAACGTTCATTTGATGATGATTGAATGATACGTAAAGGTGGAATGAATATTTCTTCAATGAGAAGATAAGTAGCACACATTTGTATTCAACAAAATATTTTAAATTGCCACATTCTTATGATTTAAATTATTTTTAAAATTATCACAAAGGCATAGAAGCAATATTACCCACACAAAATTTAAATATCCAGAGCTTATGTATTTGGCTTTTGACATCATGAAATTGTTACATGCTACATTAGATTACTTAATATAAGTAGGCTTATAAGGCCACGTCTATGAGAGTAGGATTGAGATAACACGAAATTGAACCTTCCTTTTCGTTAATTTTTGTCAACAAAAGCCCAAAGCATCAAAACTTAAAGAATGTTTCCATGATTTAGGAGCCTTAGACTTTAGCAATACATATTGGGCAGTTGTACATCCTTGCGAGCACTTCAAATTGCAATTCTATGAGTCACAATCTACACAACCTTTCATATTTTTAATAAAAAACTCTATTGAGTGGGCAATCCGTATGTACAACATTCCCACTTTGTATTCTGGATAAGTGGCATGAGGCATATTTGACCTATAATAAAGAGAAGGTAATCTGATAATAAAGATAATCTCACTATAGCCATTAGGCGCCTTTCTAAAAGAATAAAACCAACCGCATTCATGAATCATAAGAATAACTATTGACATCAATATATAAGTGATTAAAAATTAGGGGTATATGTATAGGTTATCTCTAATTGGATATCTCTAATTAGGGGTATATAGTTAAAAACTCTTAAAGCATGTGAGGGTTCTTCTACTACTAATTGGATATCTCTAATTAGGTTATCAATTGGACCCTCCAATGTCACGGTCAAGAGAACACGGAACCCAAAATTTGGACACAAACTAGAAGTAAAAAAGATGAAATGTAAGAAGAAACAATGTTGATGTTAGATGTATTTATGGCTCCTTATATATGTAAAGAGGATATATTTGAATTTAATATAGACTTGGATATTCAACATGAATGCATTGATAATGAGGGGTACATGACATGGCCCAATGTAATTGCATATAGGTTGTTCAAAAACAAAACCCTCATTATGTGGCATGTTCGTTTCCATTACAACATATCGCTACTTTCTCTCTTATCATAAGTGGCACACATTACATGGCTTAGTGTTTGTACATCATGGCCACATCCATCCTCATCTCCAATCCGTGCTTAAATAAAAGAACCCTCACATGCTTTAAGTATGTCCAATCAACTTGCCCCTTTATGAATCCTCACCTTACCTATCTTTTTACATGCACATTTCAGCAATTCTATAATTGCAAATAAAGATTGTGGTTTCGTAGGACATGTGCCTCATCAGTTGTTGCATTTGATGTTGTGGACTTTGTTTGCAAAAGAGGGACCCTTAGTGTGCTATTATAAGTAAAGTCTTGTAATATATTTCACATGTACTTTTAGAAAAACTGAACAAAATCCATTAATAGTTTAGATATATCTCCTCCTAGTCTTGACCTCGAGTATCATTGTTATACTAATGGGAATGCAAGTTTTTAGAACATCACTAAAAATAATTGTAGTCTTTTAGGAAATCTATTGCAAGAATACGACTTTTTCCCGAGATGTACAAAATAGATGGTAAACAATTGAGAAACTTGAGTTGTACTCAATTCTTTAAATTGCGTAGAATAAATGGGGAATGGTTTTGGGAAGATCATTCTTTTCCATAAAGAGTAATAGAAAGTTTTGAGATTTTTATTGCCTTGAACACTACGAGTTCTTTTGTAAAACTCAACATGGAAACCATGTTTTCCATGCTTATGTTGAGACATGTCATGAGGTTCTAGTATGCAGATTTTGAATAAGATGGCTAGTCATTATGTTTATATTAGAAACTACATTTGATCTTTGATTCATGTTTTGTGATTTCTTACAAGAAATTGCTATGTATTTATGGGTACTATTATCTTAATATTGAACCATGAAAGGATGCCCCATGAAATTGCACCATTGGCAACCAAGGAGGGAGTACTAATTGATAGCTAAGATATCTACTGTTTTTATATGTTGGATGCTGATGAAGACTATAAATGGATTCAAAAATATACAAATGTTTACTAGTTGGATTGGCCAAGCAAAGGATTCCCCAATGAGAGTACTTGTTTGAGTGTAAGGTAAGCTCTATTCACAAGATGTTATAAAACTATCCTTCCCTTTTGTAGAAGAAAGATTAATAATCGTCCATTAGTAAAGGTTATATGAATTAATATTCCCATTTCTTTGGATTAGGCAACTACATTGTCCCCTTAATTTTTATTATTTCTCAATTGAAAGCAATGTTACACAACATCAACTTCACAAAGTCCTTTTTTCTTTATTAATTCTCAATTGAGAGTAACGTGACACATGATTAGCTTCACATGCTTTGCTCAAGATTGGGTTATGCAATTGTTCCTAAATGAAGTTTCTAATGGCCACCAAGTATGATATTAAGAAAACAATATTTAAACTTCTAGTTTACTGTTTTACTCATAAATTTCATGGCCACAAGCTCTTTGCTTTGTGCTTCCTTGCTAGCTCTAAGAAATTCAATTCGTGATGCTTTGCTTCTAGTTAGGGTTAAGATATTTGGAAAGTTCAACATGTACATCTTCACAAACAATACTTTAAAATGGAATAGTCTTTATATATAAGCTATCTTGTATAGTCTTTTTGTAAAAATCTCTCCTAACTAATGGGAAAGTAGCTCATTTTCTAGAAGGAAAAACTTTCAAATGGAATATAAAATGTTAATATTTTATGTTTGAGAGTTATGACAATTGTTCTATTTGTAAGTTGCAAATGGGAAGTTGGCCTTCCCAAACATGTTTTGGTACAATGGTCATGTGTATGATTAGTTGTTGTTGTGGCATCGAGTGCTGCAATGACTCATATATTTGCTACTTGGGGTCTACATTGATGAAAAACTAATGTTACACGAAAGATATTCTCTCTGGTTACTATACACAATGTTATATATCAATTTCCATTTTCTCAAATGACATGTAACTTCTTTCATCTTGTGTTAATGAGGCAAATACAATGTGGAACAAGAAATTTTGGAAAAAAAAAAGTGGAACAAGAAGTAGCACATATATTGAATTAGATGCTTTTGGTGGCAATGATGTGCACTCAAGATAAACATAATACATAATTTCATACATATATTAAGGCCTAGATAATGACATCTATTAAGATATTATTATATTTGCATGTTTTTTGTGTGTGATAGTGAACTTACGTGTCAGAAAAAATTAGTTAACAAAAACAATACCCTTATTCATAAATCTTATAGTTTTTGCTCTCCACATGTATTTCCATTGAAATTGGACCCACAACAATATATGTTTACAAGTTTTATCATATAGTAAAGAAAATCTCAATTGGTCCAATGAAAGATAAAGACAAAAACAATGGAATACACCAACTAAGTGTAAGCAAATAACCAAATCAATGGGCGTTGCGCAAACTCGCAATAGTTGGAGGGATAAGGGCATATCTGGTGACTTGTTGAAGTCGTTTTGGAGGAGACTATGGGCGTTTGATATGCCAGAAAAAATAAAGCTTTGGTTGTGGCTTCTTAGCCATAAGGTGGTACCTGTGGGGGAGTGGTTGAGGTGTCGTGGTGAGGAGGCTAGTTGCAAGATATGGGGACACTCTTTGGAATCAATTCCTCACTGTTTTTTGAATTGCCACAACCAAAGAATCCACCTTATGGCTAAGGTGGTACTTGTGGGGGAGTGGTTGAGGTGTCATGGTGAGGAGGCTAGTTGCAAGATATGTGGACTCTCTTTGGAATCAATTCCTCACTATTTTTTGAATTGCGCAGAGGCGATTAGCATTTGGGGTAGAAGTCTCACGTTCGTGGCAACATGCGGAGTGAATGGGAGAGTTGTATGGGGGTCCTTCCAGGGACTGAAGTTAACAGGGGAAGGTTGGGCGGAACAGTTAAACCCCCATGATCATGGATTTATAGTGCAGGGTGGCAATGTGTTTCAATGTGTTGGAGTTTGACTTGGCACAAACTTTGAATTTTTTGAGGAGATATGGATGATGGTGGCTTGCTTAATGGTCTGGCACATTTGGACCCGTCGTTGTAAGTTTGTTTTCAACAACACAAGCTCCCAAGTAGTGAGGTGTTGTTAAACATATGGTTCGACTTGGTATCTTGGCTGCAAGGACGATACAATACGATTTAGGGGGAATCAGATGAAGCAGAAAGAGCTCGGTCAAAGTTTCTACTGAAATGGGGCAGTTCTCCTATGGTGGTCAGATCATCATCATGGCCTAAATGGAACTACCAAGCACCCATATGGCTATTTCCACCAATGGCTTCCCATTAGTGACCAGGAGTTGTAAATATGTATGGTTGTGTTACAAGGTAGTTACCATGTTAAAAGAGTTGATGGGATACTTTTGTTGTAAATGAGGGGGTGCGAACTATGATCACTTTGGTGAGAAGACCAACTTGAGTTTTGCTGAAATTTAATGTACTTTGTTTGCTAACTAATGCGAAGTAGTGTTTTTTTTGGAAAAAAAAAGTGCAACCAAATAACATTTGACATTGTTCTTTATACAAAATCGTTTGTCTTTTTGAAGTGAATTTAGATGTTTTTTGAGCACATGTTCTAATATTATGTACGTGTTAAGTTGAATTATATTATTTAGTATTTTGGGAAATATTATTATATATGCTACATTTCATAAATTAACGTAATTTAACATGTTTACTTTTCATTAAGGGTGTGTAGTGATAATTCTCAATCTATGAGGGTGCTTTTGATATTCTCTGCAATATTAGGGCCATAATTTTGAAATCTTGCGTAGTGTCTTGGTTGTATTGTCTTTATTGCTATTATTTTTGTTTTGTCCACATTAATTGTTTGCCCACTTATTGGACAAAATATGTCCGATACATCAGCTAAGTATTGCAAAATGTGGACGAGAGAGGGCACCCTTGGTTGATCCCCATGTGCTCAAGAAGTACTTTGAGAAACCACAATTCATTTCAAGTTGGCACTAACTTGCTCATATGATCGTGCTATAGTTGCTCTATACTCTAATGGTATTGTGATGTCTATCATTCTTGAGCAAAGCTCACTTGTTGATATGGTGTCAAAGGCTTTCTTGAAGCCCACAAAACAACAATATAACGTTTCCCCTTGAAAACCACTTTCTTCAATGATAACTCTTAGTGTAACCAAATGATCTATAATTGAATATTTTGGTCTAAAGCCTGCTTGACCAAGATCTTGTTTGTGATGATGTGCAACCCATGAGCTAATCATTTGCTCCATAATAATGATATATAACTTGGACATAATTGAACTAACCATGCTAGTTCGATAGTTGTGTACCAAATTGTTATCTCCTCCTTTATGGATTGGTTTAATCTTGTAAAGAATTGGTGATGATTCTGTGCAACGGAAGAATTGTGTGTGTGTGTGTGGAGAGAGAGAGAGAGAACTCAAGAGTTACAGAAAAATAGTAAAACTGTATTAACAAGGAGCAAGAATGAGCCATCTACTACAAAGAGAAGGAGAAGGTGCTTATGTAGTCACCTTCTCTCTAGGTTCTCTCACTAGAGTCGCCTCTTGGGAAAGAGTTCGAGTCTTAACTACTTAAAGAATATGTGTCATAGGATATTAACTTCTATGCCACACTAGTTACTATACAAGGAGGTGGGGTGGTCACACACTTGAGTATCCTAGCGTGTGTTCCCACACATGGGAAGTTGAGTTTGATTCTCAACACACCCCTTCAAACACAACTTCCGATCGGTGGGTGGTTGGTTCAGACTGGTCTTTGGGTCGGCTTTGAGTCGACTACGGCTTCGGCATCGAATGGCCGGTTCACTCCTGGTGCTCCTTACTCCCCCTCAAGCGCGACTGGTTTATAGTCGAAAGACCTAGGTTCGTCGTGAACTACTGCAACTTGTCTACTCCCAAGGCCCTGGTGATGATTTCAGCCATCTACAGGTTCGTGTTGATGTGTTGCAGGCCTGTTGCAGGTCGACATCCTCGGCCAGAACACGTTCTCGGATGAAGTGATAGTGCATTTCGATGTGCTTGGTCCGAGCGTGGAAAACTGGGTTCCAATCTAGGTGAACATTGCTCATATTGTCGCAGTAGAGGATAATCATATATGATATGGGAATGCCCAGATCCTTCAATATTCATTTCAACCAAACAACTTCAAAGGCGACAACTACCGTGCCCCTGTATTCAGCCTTTGTGCTCAACAGTGCGACTGTCGGCTGCTTTTTGCTGCTCCAGGAGATGGCTCCACTATTGAGGGAGAAGGCTAACCCTGAGGTTGATCATCTGTTAGCTTTGCAGAAGGCCCAGTTAGCAGTTATGTACCCTTCGAGTTGTATTAGTGTGGCCGATTTGTAGAGGATGCCGAAATCCATGGTTCCACTCACATACTTGAGCACTCGCTTGACACAGTCAGTATGGATGTCTCGCAAGTTTGCATGAACCGGATAAGGAGGTTGATCGGGTAACTTAGGCTGGGTCAGGTAATTGTGAGGTAGGTGAGGCTTCCGACTAGCTGTCGATAGAGTGTCAACTCACACTCTCATGTGCCGGAGTCGGCATCTAGCTTTAGGTTGCGATCGAGAGGGGTAGTGACGAGCTTACACTTTGTCATCCCAAACTTGAAGAGAAGATCAAGGATATAATGTCATTGGGAGATGATGATGCCATCGGGGGTCCGAATTACTTCTATTCCTAGAAGGCAATGGAGCTCCTTCATATTAGTCATTTTAAATATGATGGAGAGTGGCCTTTTGGTATGTTCGATGTCCCCGAAGTGTTCTCCTCCAATCACCAGGTCGTCCACATAAATTATGATAAATAGTTGTCCTCTGGAGTCGTTCGGGATGAACAGAGAATTGTCGAACTTGGACATTCGAAAGCTGATTTAGTGAAGATATTGTGTTATCTTCAAAAATCATGCTCTCGGTGCCTGCTTGAGACCGTAGAGAGGCTTTTTGAGTTGGCAGACAACAGTCGGATGCATGGTTGACCCGAATCCAGCGGTTATATCATGTACACCTCTTCTAACTCGCGTTCGAGGAAGGTGTTCTTCACGTCCATTTGGTGGAGGTGCCACCCTCTTGCTGCTGCAAGCGTGATCACAGTTCGAATTGTAGTAATCTTTGCCATCTTCGTAATCAACCCCATGGGTCTGTGCATACCCTTTGGCAACAAGCCGAGCCTTATACCTATTGATGGTGCCATCGGCATTGTGCTTCATCTTGTATATCCATTGACATCCGATTGCCTATTGATGGTGTTGTTGATGGGTGGGGGGTGAAACCTAGAATGGCTTCACCCCCTCCCAAGGGGGTTAAGTTAGAGAGAGAGCAAAAGAGAAAGACAAATAGGAAATGACACCAAATGAAAGGGGACAAAACTATCTTCATTACATGCCCCATAAGGTGTTTATATAATACATAATGTAACGGTAAATAATATGTCTGTTACAAAAAGAGACCGTTACATTCTTGTCACATGCACATAATTGTGCATGTGCTCACACATACTCATCCTCACACTCATATACATTACACATGCCAAACAACCCCTTTAACGTGTTTTACCCTTATACCGCCCCGTACAACTCCTACGGGTAACCGGTGTGAAGAGGGGACGAGATCCCATGTTGCGTTTCAAGAGAGGGCTTGCATCTCCTCATTCCTCACTTCAACCCATCGTGGGTATTTAACAGCTTCGGAAAAGGTTTCCGGCTCTTGGATTGTCGCCACCTTCATCATGAATGCATAATGATATGCCATGTAGTCATTGTAGCCGAATCGGCTGACTACCTTCTTCTCTCAGGTGGAGCGACGTGGTTCTCTTGGTGTCCTCATGATGGCACATCTAGTCCACCATGCTCACTATTGGGTGAGTGGTCCGATTTGTTTTGTATTTGAGTCTTCGTACTCAAGCATTTTGGCCTTTCCGACTCGGCCGCGACGTGCTTTGGTTGCTCGGAGGCTCTTGTGGTCTACTCAACCTGGTTGAGATTGGACTTTCCTCTGATGTGAAACTCGATCGATCATCCTCATCCGCATGTGTCAAACTCGGTTTCGACTGTGTCGGATGGGGCTGATTCGACTATATACCAGGATGCCGACTCGTCGAATACGACATCCCTACTCACTCGTACCTTCTTGGTGGAAGGGTTGAAGCACTTATACCCTTTTTGCTCAAGTGAGTACCCTACGAGTATACATTTCTCCGTCTTGGGATTAAGCTTCTGCCGCTTCTCGTCGGGAATATATACATGTGCTATTGAACCGAATATCCTGACGTGGGATAGATCCAGTTTCTTTTCATAGAACCTCTCATGGGGGGTAAGATCGTGTACTCCTGATGTTGTGCAACGATTCATCAGATAAAGGCCGTATTTGCCGCTTCAACCCAATATGTTTCTCGTCTATCATTGCCCTTGCCACCTCGAGTATGTGCTGGTTCTTGTGTTCAACTACTCCGTTATGCTGAGTTGTGTGTTGGCATGTAAAGTCTTGCTGGATTTCCTCTTGTCGAAGGTATGTTGTAAAGGCGTCGGAGAAGTACTCTTTGCCCCCGTCCAATTGAAGGCATCGTACATGACGATTGGTTTCCTTTTCGACTTTGTTCTTGAATTTCTGGAAGTGCGAGAACACTTCACTCTTCTGGGACATGGGGTAGATCCAGGTATACGCCTCGAGAAATTGTCGATGAACATCACATAATATTGGCAACCACTAAATGTTGTTGTTTGGGCTGGTCCCCACACATTTGAATGTATTACATCCAGGATCCCTTTGCTCACGTTCCTCTCTTTCGGGAATGGTTGACGATGTTGTTTGTTGAACTGGTAGCCTTCACATGCGCTTGTACTCTCCTTTTCGGTAAAAGCCGGAAGTCTGATGAAGACTCCTTTCGATTGCATTCCTTTGAGCTTTTGGAGGTTAATGGGGCCAATTCGTTTGTGCCACAACTCTACGTCAGTGTCGGCCTTTCGGCCCTTGGCATACATTGTCAATTTCATCTCGTGAGAATTGAGAATGAACATTTGGTCTTCTCTTCGATTGCGAGCAATAATTCGGCCTTCCTTTTTGATGAAGCAGCCACTATCGTTGAATTGAACTTGCATGCCTTGTTCCACGATCTAACCGACCGAGACCAGGTTCTTTGTTATAGTTGGAACATGCAAGACGTTCTTGATGTAGGTCAGATTCCCTTCTTTGCCGAACGGGACATTTCCGACATGCCAAATGGGGTGAATTGTGTCATCCCTAGTTTCCACATGCCGAATGTAGGTATGATTCCCGTTCAGGCTTTCGTAGCTCTCGAAACCAATCTTCATGAGATGTCATGTGATTGGATACACCCGAATTGACAAACCATACATTTTCCGAGTTGGAGGTGGCTGTCAGACATGATGTCGTCATCGAATTCGCTCTGTGTCACATCATCAACATTCCACCACGATTGTCGTAGTTGGAGTTTGAGGTGTAGTTGGTGAGTTGTCGGCTTGTGGAGGCGAACTCACTCTTTTTTTTCCGACACTCTGCCTCATAGTGACCGAATTTACCACAATATCTACACTGGGTGGAATTGTTTTGTCAGCTCGGTTCGGCATGATTGCTCCCCCTTCTTCCGGACGCTCCACCTCGCGCGTTCGAAACATCTTGTCGGTAGTAGAAGTTATGTTCTCAGGGTTGCTCTTGGTTGTGTCGGCCTTGGTTGAATCAACCTTTCTTCCACGACCTTGTCCTCTTCCTCCATTGAAGTTCGAATAGCGCAAGTGTCCTTCTTGCGCATTGCTTTTTGTTCGAACATGATTCTCCTCGACCAATAGCATCGATTGGGGATTGACGGAGGGAGGATTCTCCCTCACGAGGACTACCAACAAAATGGCTCCGAACCGAGGTGTTAAGCCTCCGAGGCAAATCTGCACCACTTCATCATCGTCAATGCTAACATTGATCGACCCGAGGTCATCGCATAGTTCCTTGATCATCAAGGTGTAGTTGTCGATTGACATGTCCCTCTATTGTATATCGTTCAACTCTTGACGGAGTTGAAGCTTTCTTGCGATCGTGTTGGCTGTGAAGATCTTCTTGAGGTTCCCCCATGCCAACTTCGGCGTTTTGGCCTCTCAGATGTAGCCAAGCATGTGATCATGGACACATGATGCAAGGCAGTACAACACACGACTCACTGCTTGCTCCCAAGCTGGGTAGTTGGCATGTGTTGGGTTGGGTTGATTTTCGTTTGCTCCTTCGACATAACTCCAATAGCCTTGGCCGACAAGGTATTGGTGGATCTTGTACTCCCAAGATGCAAAGTTGTTTCTATTGGTAGGAAGAGTGCTTCCCATCTGAGTGTTCATGTCGAGCTTCTTCTTCTCTTTGATATGAACTGTGTAGATTGTTGCTAAAACGATCAATCAATTCTTTCCGAGCGTGGGCTTGGGCACAACACACGTAAAGGCGATGGGCTTGGATCAAGCTACTAAGCGCTCTAATACCATGTAAAGAATCGATGATGATTTTGTGCATTGGAAGGGGTGTGTGTGTATGTGTGGAGAGAGAGTGAGTGAGTGAGAGAGAACTCAAGAGTTACAGAAAAACAGAAAAATTGTATTAACAAGGAGCAAGATTGAGCCAACTACTACAAAGAGAAGGAGAAGGTGCTTATGTAGTCACCTTCTCTCTAGGTTCTCTCACAAGAGTCACCTCTTGGGAAAGAGGTCGGGTCTTAACTACTTAAAGAATGTGTCATAGGATATTAACTTCTATGACACACTAGTTACTATACAAGGAGGTGGGGTGGTCACACACTTGAGTATCCTAGAGTGTGTTCCCACACACGGGAAGTTGAGTTTGATTCTCAACAAATCCAATTCTAACACCTATCTTCTGGGAAACCTTCCTTGATGGCTTGACATGTTATGGTTTCGAATGATAAGTTTGTGGTCTTGTCCATTTAAAGAGCTCACTTGCAATTAAAGTTGCATTTGTTGCTTTGCCATTAGACATCCTTTTCGCCTCTCTATTAACATATTCAATAGATACACATGCCTCATATAGTGTTTCAATACTCGTTGTAATAGGCATCAAGCACATAAAGCTTACATAAATATTGGTGAATTCACCAATTATAACTTCCTTTTTCCGCTTGACTTGTCTCCATGATAACCTTGGTTGGAGTTTAAACAATTTCTTTTTCTTCTTCTCTTGCATTTAATGATATGCCTCTTCTGCCTCCTCACCATTCTTCAATATTAATACAATATTAGGGATTTCTAATTTTTATCTTTTGCAAGCTTGAACATTTTGAGATGAGCCTTGCATTCTTCATCATGCCAAACATTACATGGGGAACTAAGCACCCAATACCCACCTACACATGCACTAAAATATTAATACCCTACTTTGAGAATGACATCCTTCAATTGCTCCCAGTTTATTTTAACGTATTTACTAAGGGAGGGGTTCATGACATAACCCTAAACCGTATTTGCATATAGATTAGTTTTTGCATTGTGAGATCACATAATGTACTCTAATGCATTGGTCAATCCACAATTGATGCATCACATTCTTTAACGAAAACATAATCAACTACACCTCCGGAAGCTCAAAGACATGTCAAAACTTTTGTCATTAGAAGCACATGGGTACCATTGATAAAAAATATATATTTGTGCATTTAAGCCTGTGTATAAGAAGCCCACCATAACTTGACATAATACAGTCTTTTGAGGGATGCATCAAATATGACACTGTTGCAGTATTATCAACTTTCGCATTTTGATCAGCTCCAACTCTAACATTTAATCTCCCACAAACAACACTTTTCCATTCATCTAATATATAAGAATGTCATCACATACATAAATAAATGGATCATCATGATCTAACTCAACCACAAATTATAGTAGTTGTGTTCTCTATAAGGAATGTAACAACATGCCATATAGAGTTAGTCTTCACATAATGTTACTTCAACCCACATATATCTTTTGTATTCATCATACTTTAGTGCGGGGCCATATACATTTAATAATGTAGCCATCAACATTAGGTATACAGTTAGCTTCATGTTCTCAAGTATCACTGGGAAATATCATATCTACATCACGAGCTACATCACTTATTCCCAAGCCTTTATTCCACATTTATTCTCTACAATTCCAAAACATGAATTTCAAACTTGAGGAAGTTGTATAGGTCATCACTTGCCATGCATGATTAGTTCCCTTTCTAGTTGCATAGGCTTGCCTTCATCATTCTTGCTCCATTAGGGTTTAATTTGATACAAATAAGTTTGTACCTTTTAGATACACCTTGTTACTATCTAAGATGAAACCTCTTTTCCTATCGTTTAAGATTATGCAAACAATAGCTCAAGATGATCCTCTTTCTTATTGCTTCTGACCAATTCTATTTGCTCTATATATCATAATATCACACATAGCAAAACAATCTTCAAAGAGTTTTGTGATGTTCCCAGCAAGGGAGAGTGCATTGTTTGATTGTTGTTCTTGTATCTCTCTAATAACAATATTTTGCGTTTGTTTCTCTCTTTCATATAGCTCTTTGGCATCTAACACATTCTTAGAAATAGATTGGGGTACGCATTCGCCTCAAGGTTAGATTTCATCTCAACAGTTACTTTGATCAGTGATTCTTTTTGGGCTTCTAAGATTGTCATTTTGGCCTTTGTCTCAAGAGTATCTTGGATTTGCAATGCTATTTTGTTCATAGCATGTAACTCTTTCAAATATTTTACCTCCATTTATTGCAAATCCATTGCATGTTGAAGCATCATTCCCTCTCATTACAAGGATGAACTCTATTTTGCAATTTCATCATTGTTTCTTGTAAAAACACACAAATGGTTGCAAACGTGCAATTGTTTCAATGGACAAGGAATGTGACCTTCCACGAAGATGTTCCAACACCTCATCAAAAACCTTTGATGCCCTTCAAGCCATGTTGGATGCTATATCAAATTTCTATAAGCAATGTTTAGTTCAATATCCCAATTCTACTTTAGGTTTTCTTGCTCATATATGTTACCTTATATGTTTGATTTAAGCACATGCAAGTACTCAAAATGACCATCTCAAATTCTAGTTTTAGAATATAAAATATAGGCACACTAACATACCTTAGTGATTTGTTCCTTTGTTGGTAAAAATTACAAAAAACACAAAAAGAGGGAACAAGAATACAATAGATTTGAAGAAACAATGCTTAAGAGTGATGACAATGCCACAATGTATTCTTGAATAGAGAGAGAGAGAGAGAGAGAGAGAGAGAGAGAGAGAGAGAGACAGAGACAGAGAGAACATAATTGAATTGGAAATTATGTAATCCTTTCATATTTGATGGTAGACATGGAGTCAAAGCATATATTAGGAAGTTGAAAGGTATTTTTATGTGGCACTTTTTGGCATGTTTTCTCAACTGTATACTTAAATTTTTTGATGGTTTTAGAGAATGTTCCTCTACCTTAATAGAGAGGATTAAATGGTTGTAATGGTGGTTTTTACTGAAGTACATATGCATAATATTACATAAAAGATCAAATAACATTGATGGACATACAAAATGTCAGAAATATTGTCACCTACTGTACAAACCAGCAGAAAATACAACAATCAATCCAAATTATATACATGATTCCACTACTAATTCGCAATATGTGATGCCAAAATTAGTGTGGATACCCATTTGGGTGATGCTAAAAATAGTTGTCACAATATGTAATGCTAAATTAATAGTCACCATATGTGATGTTAAATATATGGTGAGATAATTGCCAAATATGTGATGCTAATAACAGTGAAAAGAAAATGAACGCAATGAGAAACAGTTCTCACTGAATTCTATTCTATTATTGAAGCAGCAGCAACGGTAGAAACCATGGCATTGACTCCACATTCATTGTGACCCCTGCAAATCTTATAATATCCTTCTTCACCCCAAGAGGGTCCCCATGAATTCTTGATAATCCAATATGGCTTCTCTTTCATGCGAGATGGAGAGAAACCTTTCTCACCATAGCCAACCAAGAGGACTCCATGGTCTAACCTCCTCTTGCTGCATATATATGGGCAAGATACACCACCTACGTATGTTTGCATAAACACCGCATTGATTCCAACTGCAATGAAGTATAAAAAAAAATACATACAATGTTTAGATTTCAGAGATAAAAACTTTTTTTTTCTCCTTTTGTATTCATTTATATATGGTTTCCACTCCAACAAAACAAATAAATTACCAACAGTTTGCAATGCTAGTTTTCTGTAGTTGGTCGGATTTCCTTTGTTCGTTGATATACAAGATCATGAAAATTATGATGATACATTTGACGAAAAATTTAACAAGAACCAATATAATTGGTATGAACAAAAAACATTATGGCATGCAAATGTTAGTTAGTAATAGAACTTTTTATTTTATAATCAGTTGAACATTCTTCCTCATGCATATGATAGGACAAACTACTGATTATGTGGAAAGGTATATGTGTATTACTTATTCTGAGAAAGTGTACTAGCAAAGAGATTCAGAAATAAAAACAACATATTAATGGAAAGCTTACTTGCAAGCGGTCCATTCTTCACAAGATTTGCGGCAATCTGGTCCTCGTCAACAAGAATTGTGCTGAAATTTGCAACCTTTGCTGCTACCTTGGATGAATCAAACTTACACTCTCCCACCGAACCATGATACGGATAGTCTGATTCCAATTGTAAACCTCCTGATTTCTCTATGTACTTATATGCACTGGTCATCAATCCACCATTGCACCCGGCATCACATGCATTATCACCATATTGCTCATCACACTACATCAAAACAAATACCAAATAAATATCAATAAATCTACATATACATATATGTATATGTGTACATGTTCATTGCTGTGGAATAAATCTACCAAAAACCATTATACTATAGAAGTAAAGTGAAACGACGATTCACATTCTTGCCCTAAGGTTTCACAAAAGTGAGGCAAGCAAAAAAGAGACAAATTAATAAAGGATGGAACTCATTACATGTTAGGAGGAATGAAGCCATAAGCCATAGAAAATCGTTGCATGATAATGGTGGTGAGAGAAAGGTACAAATAATTAAATGACTAAAACAATGTTCAGAATACCAAAAAAATAAGGAGATCATTACATGGCAAATGACATGAGAGAACAGTATAAATTACATTCCTAAACTATTTCTAATCATTAAATGCACACACACACACACACACACACACATATATATATATATTCAGACCAAAAGAAGAAGACAGAAAAATACATACATACATGAATGATTCAGGATGGTGGGAAAATGGTAAAAAACCAAGGAAAACTCAAATTAGGATTCAACCTAGAAATAGTATTTGATTCAAGTTGATAAGAGATTGAAGGAGGAAAATAGAAATAGCAGCACAACCTAAAAATAGTTATGAACTCAAATCAAGAAGAGAATGAAGTTTAATTAGTAATATAAACCAAGAAAGAGTTATGAGAACAAATCAAGAAGAGATTGGAAGAAATAAAAGATGTGAAGAAAAGAGAAGAGAAATAGGTACCTCATGGTCGCAATCCACTAGTTGTTGCTCGCTCAAGCTTAGGAGCTTTCCTGTCTTAAGGAAATGGGCACCCTCCACTGCTCCTGTGGTGCTGAAAGTCCAGCATGAACCACACATACCCTGTTGTGTATCCACAAGATTGTCATGGATGATACTGTTTGTAAAAAAATCAGTAGCAAAAATAAACAAACACCACAGATAACCTACCATTTTTTAACATTTTACATGTCACCCAGTGTCTTTCAAGAAAGTGCCAGATTAATCTTCCATTACAAAAACATGAATACCACATATGTATACTCTAGTGGAAGTGTTTAAAACTCAGAGCTTGTTATTGGTATCATTTTATTTTAGGGTTATGAGGGAAATGTTTAAAACTTAGGAGTCTTTTGACCTTCAACAATGGACAACCTCGCTTAGATTCTTTCATTTCACTTCAAAATATTCTACCTTGCATAGAACTACATAGTCTCACATATAGGATAGTCAATTTCCAAGGGAGCGAAAAAGAAGGACAGAAAGAGACCTCGAGGAACCTGTCTCACATATAGCATAGTCAATTTCCGAGCATGCCTTGGGAATCAATAAAACTTAATGTTATGTAGTTATAACATTGGGTATGCAAAGAATTTATTCTACAATTGGGTTATTCAGATTACCAAAACAAGACCAATATGGAAAACCCACAATTACACATAGATACCTACTCAGGAAGTGCTACTCTGTGGCAAAAACTTCATATATCACTTCAGATTTGGGACATATCATGTTCCCTTTTTGTATTCATTTTTCATATACAGTGTTCTTTACTAGCTTACGGCTGGGTCTCTTAGCCTTTGATTTATATTTCAGAGAAGACTTCCACATTATAATTCCCCTCTATAAACAGATTAACTCTGCATTTGCTATTCATCCATTTCACACTTTTAACTCCACAAAATTTTCAAAGAAACCACAAAAGAGACTAGATTTCACCATAATTCTCCTTCACAAGCCGGCCCTTTTTCCGCAGGAAATAGTACAGGCATAAAGTTCCAAAGAAGAACAAAAAAAACTGGCATAAAGACTAATTAGGATAAACTTCCGGGAAGTACCCCAAGTTTGTCTTTATTTCGATGAATGCTCCCAAGTTTTCATTATCTCAATACATGCCCTTGGACAAATAGCAAGCCCACACAAAGAAAGAACAAGAAACGAAGTAGGATTGACCATATAATTTCTCTATGTACAATTGCTACCCGAAGAGTGCTGATTAGGGGCAATCAAGAGAGGAAAAAATACATAAAAACCTAAAAGGGGGATGTACAGAAGCCCCTTGGGGTAATTTGGGGGAAATAACGTAGGATTAATTTTAAGGAAAAATAAAGGAAATCCCAGGGCCAAATTTCAAGAATAAAGAATAAACGGAAGAAGAATCCATACCTGGTTCTTGACTTCAGTCACAGCACCACGCTCTCTCCAGTCGAAATCAGTGGGTAGATCGTTAATGGGGAGAGGAGGGGCATCGTTCCCGTTGCCAGACTGAAGGAAAGAAGGTACTTTCAGACCAAGATGGCGAGAGAATTCCTCTTCTGTCAGATCTGAGAAGATAGTGACCCCATGAGTCGCCGACGGATCAAGCTTCTGCATCCTCACAGCTTTCGCGACGTTGTTCTTGAAGATTCCGAAACGGTGAGATTGTTCCTCCGCGGAGCTGTAAGATTTCCCGAAATGGCTCATGAATCGATGGAACAGAGACTCCAAAGAAGAAGAAGGGGAGGAGGAGGAATAGCCATCGATCGGGAATCCTGAGAGAGGGGGCGAGGGATCGGTGACTTGTTTAATGACCGTGTCATCAGATGCAGAGGCATGGATGGAGAAGAAGAAAGAGGAGAGCAGAAGGAGGAGGAGGAGAGGAAGGCGTACAGAATCCATGGCTGGGAGAGAGAAGGTCTGGCGATGGCGATGGCGTGTCTGTGTTCTGATTTCTGCGAAGAAGAAGAAGAAGAAGAAGAAGAAGACCTAGAAAAAAAGCACTCCAAATTATTTACTTAATTATTTAATTATTTATTTATTTACTTAATTATATTATTCATCGGATGGATTGGATATTATGCAATGCTTTCTTTTAGCTTTTATTCCTTTCATAGCTTTTTCTTCTCTAATCCTCACTCATATCTTTTTTACTTTTAACTTAAACACACCATATTGTCTTCTCCTGATGATCATCACGATACTTACTATGGTGGTAGTACTACTCATGAAGGTTATATATGTACATATATGCAATCAGTTGATCCATCAATCCGAATGGTGGTTCTCGTCGTGGCGCCCGTGCTGATGCATATGGTGATGGCTATGTTATGTATGTATGTATAGAATCACCTCAATCAAGTAGCGTTGATGTCTCAGATGAGAGCTTACTTGTACATAATCAATTGGTCCGCCAGTCGCACGATGGTAAGTAATGTGGGTGGTGAAGGTTATGTATTTAGCTGGTCAGGTGGTGGTGATTTATCTTATGAAGGTTTTGTGCCTCGTTAATTAATAACCACGAGTCGTGGGGTGATGGTTATATTCATGTAATTACTAACCACCTAGCTAGGTGGTGGTGATGGTTATGTATGTATGTATATATTCACTTAGTCAAGTCATGGTGTTTCCACTGAAGGTTATCTGTGGTGACGATGATGATTCTTATGAAGGTTATATATGTAATCATGGAGTCATTCGTGTCGTAATGACGTTTCTGGTGAAGGTTATATGTATGTATTAATGTAGTCGATCAAATCAATTAGTCAAGTGGTGGCAGTGATGTATATATGTAGTCCATTGGTGGTTTATCTCCAGTGGCGGTTATATGTATGAAGTAACTTAGTTGGGTGGAGGTAATTTATTCAATGTAAGTCTATATTTAGTCAATCATGTTATGGTGGTGATGGTGAGTTATCTTGTGGCGATGATGTATGTAGTTAGCCCGTCAATCAAGTGGTGCCGATGTATCGAGTAAAGGATTTACACATGTAAAGAATCGGGTATGATTCTTGTGTAGCAGAATAGGTGTGAATTGTGTGTGTGTATGAGAGAGAGACAGAGAGACAGAGACAGAGACAGAGACAGAGAGAGCAAGAGAGACGAGGAGTAAGACACAGAGAATACGCAAAGTAAAGTATATTAAGAAAGGAGAAAGACTCAACATTATACAAGGTGGGAGGAGGGTGCTTTATATAGTCACCCTCTCTCTTCATTAACTACAAGACTCATGGAGCATGGGGAATGTGAAAGCTAAGTTATGTGTCATAAAATATGATTCTATGACTCATACTAAATGCTAGAATACAAAGTGGTGACTTAATGGTGACTCTTGACCGTTGGAGTGTCTATTCACTCTGAAGGTGAGTTCACACACTAAACCAAGTTGAGCTTGATTCTCAACACGCTGTCGCGAAGTTTCGCATGCGTGTGTTACTTGGGCGGGACCACGGGGGTCTTGGACTAGGGAGTACTCAAGGGATAGAGAAGACCCGAGGTTTGCTTTACGACAATACTACTTCCCGACCCCTTCCCGAGCAAGGTCTCGTTGCCCTTTGTTTTGTGAGGCCGGTGGCTCTCGTTGATCACGACTCGTCAACCTTTCGAGATCACCGCACGAGCCAAGTGATCAAACGAGTACAAGCAGGATGAGCACGCAAGATGAACGTACAAGGGGACGATAACACAAACACGAATGCCCGTACGTCTTTATGAGGAGGAGAGGTGCATGGGTACGTTCGAACGCTCCCTCGTCACAAGACATCGAACGTACGAGGAAGACACAAAACACACGCACAAATGCTCATATGCCTTTATGAGGAGGAGAGGTGCATGGGCACGCCCGAAACATTCCCTCGTCACGAGACGGCCGAACGTACAAGGAAGACACAAACACACGCACGAAATGCTCGTACACCTTTATGAGGAGGAGAGGTGCATGGGCAAGCCCGAAACGGTCCCTCGTCACGAGACGGCCGAACGTACAAGGAAGACACAAACACACGCACGAAATGCTCGTACACCTTTATGAGGAGGAGAGGTGCATGGGCACGCCCGAAACATTCCCTCGTCACGAGACGGCCGAACGTACGAGGAAGACACAAACACACGCACGAAATGCTCGTACACCTTTATGAGGAGGAGAGGTGCATGGGCAAGCCCGAAACGGTCCCTCGTCACGAGACGGCCGAACGTACAAGGAAGACACAAACACACGCACAAATGCTCGTACGTCTTTATGAGGAGGAGAGGTGCATGGGCACACCCGAAACGCTCCCTCGTCACAAGACGACCGAACGTACAAGGAAGACACAAACCCACGCACAAATGCTCGTACGCCTTTATGAGGAGGAGAGGTGCATGGGCAAGCCCGAAACGGTCCCTTGTCACAAGACGATTGAACGTACAAGGAAGACACAAACACACGCACAAAATGCTCGTACGCCTTTATGAGGAGAAGAGGTGCATGGGCAAACCCGAAACGGTCCCTCGTCACAAGACGACTTAACATACAAGGAAGACACAAACACACACACAAATGCTCGTACGTCTTTATGAGGAGGAGAGGTGCATGGGCACGCCCGAAACGCTCCCTCGTCATAAGACGGCCGAACATACAAGGAAGACACAAACACACACACAAATGCTCGTATGCCTTTATGAGGAGGAGAGGTGCATGGGCAAGCCCGAAACGGTCCCTCGTCACAAGACGATCGAACGTACAAGGAAGACACAAACACACACAAAATGCTCGTACGCCTTTATGAGGAGGAGAGGTGCATGGGCAAACCCGAAACGGTTCCTCGTCACAAGACGGCTGAACGTACAAGGAAGACACGAACAAAGAAAGAATGAAATAAAGAAACACGAATGATATCGGCCAAAGAAATAAACACGTGTTTGATTCCAATGCAAGAGGACCCTTTATAAAATAGGGTTTGATTACAATGGCAACTTATAGTTAACCACAAGCTCAATCAAAACATAAATACTAAATGCCCTTAGAGACAAGAGCAAATCCGAACACGGCGAAGATGAACACGCAAGCACCACCTAAATGTCAATCCCAACGAGCCATGACCACCTGAACGACGAGCACACGGGCTTACAACGACGAACAGGGCTCGCAACGTCAAACCAACGAAGCTTTAGCTCACGAGCACTTCGAGTGCCGATGCGAAGAAGACGAGCACGTGGCAAAGGGGGGATGAAGGGGTATGAGATGAAGAGAAGTGGTGAATAAGAAGATGAAGAGCTCCGAAGGAAAATTGGTGATAGTCTCCTCCTCCCAAAACGTCTTCCTCAAATGAGCCACCCTCGACCTCCTTTTATAGGAAAAAAAGGAAGGGCGGTCGCCAATTTTGTCTTCAATGAAAAAGGAATAAGATTCCTTAAATCACATTGCACTATAAGACTAGATTTGAACCGTGCACTTCTAGCTAAAAGTCAATGTGACTATCCACTAGCCCATTAACTCTCTCTTATATAATATATAATTCTATTTCTATAAATTTATAGCATGTCTCCCCTCTACCTTTTATCTCTCCTCTCTCTTACTTTTTACACGAGCTTCCATGCATCCTTTCCGGCCTTTCCTTTCCCTTTTCTTTTTCATGTGCACAATTAATCGCCTTTGTGTGCACACACATTGCACATGCACATTTTGACCCCCCCCCCCCCTCTTTCGCCGGTTTTTCCCACTGTTGAGCACGCCACATCATGACAACGCCCCCTCAAGCTCTAGTCAGGTCGGTTTCAAATGGTATCCGAAATCTGCTTCGACTCGCGTTCTAGAGTCCGTGTCGACTCACATCTATGCAAAGTTGCGGAAATCCGTGCTCGAGCTTGCATTGGGTGTAGTTGCAAAGTCTGTGCTTCGGCTTCCGTCTTTCTTCGCGGCTTTACGAGGTAGATTGGCTCTTCGTGGCTTCGTTGCTAGGTTGTGGAATCCACACGTTATTGCGTAGTGTCTTCAGTACTCCCCCTCAAGCTTGGCAAGTCAGGGATTGTCAATCCGAGATCAGTCATGAATTGCCATAGCTTGTCGACTCCTAAGGCTTGAGTTGAACGTTAAAATCGTTGCCAGCTACAACCGATTTCTCTTGTGCGGAATAATAGTCAATCTAATGGAAAAGAAAAACAGAATACAAAAGCTGAGAATGACATAGATTTTGACGTGGAAACCCGAACTGGGAAAAACCACGTGGAGTCCACAAACTCCGAAACAGAACACTATGAGAAAAAGGAATACAATCAGAGATCTTAGAGGCAACGACCTCGAGATCCGGCTTCGCGAACAGGCGGCTATGGAGCTCACACGCTTCCACTACGCTCGTTCACTCTCATAGTCACAGAGACAACAACCTCATACAGAGTAACTTTACAATAACGCGCACATTTAACATGATTGCCGTAAGTGCTTATATACTAATATAACCTTTCGACTATTTACAAGTTTAGCCTTCCGGGTTAGCTATCTCCACGATTTCTGGTTTTGGCCTCGGCCGAGTTGCTCATCAACACGGTTCTTCTCAACTTCCCATCCGGAGGGACCTATTTCCTAACATTAGTGAAGATGTTGGCCGTTTGGAGATTTGTGTTGATGTGTTGAAGGTTAACATCTCCGGCCTATACGCACTCTTGAATGAAGTGATAATGCACTTCAATATGTTTTGTGCGTGCGTGGAACACCGGGTTCCGAGACAGATATATATACTGCTCATGTTGTCGCAGTAAATGGGAGTCGGATCCTTGATGGGGACACCCAGATCCTTCAAAATCCTCTTGAGCCATATGGCTTCACATGCAGCTACAGTTGCGCCCTTGTATTCGGCCTCCGTACTTGAAAGTGCGACAATAGGCTGCTTCTTACTTCTCCAAGATATTGCTCCGCTACCTAGCGAGAAGACAAATCTGGAGGTTGATCGTCGATCGGCTTTATAGCCTGCGATGAGCCGGTTCTTCTTGAACGTCGGCGTAGAGCTCAACACATGCAGATGGGCTAGATGGAGCTACCAAATCGCTCTGATACCATGTAAAGAATCGGGTATGATTCTTGTGTAGCAGAATAGGTGTGAACTGTGTGTGTGTGTGTGTGTGTGTGTATGAGAGTGAGTGAGTGAGTGAGTGAGAGAGACGAGGAGTAAGACACAAAGAATACGCAAAGTAAAGTATATTAAGAAAGGAGAAAGACTCAACATTATACAAGGTGGGAGGAGGGTGCTTTATATAGTCACCCTTTCTCTTCATTAACTACAAGACTCATGGAGCATGGGGAATGTGAAAGCTCATAAGCTATGTGTCATAGAATATGATTCTATGACTCATACTAAATGCTAGAATACAAAGTGGTGACTTAATGGTGACTCTTGACCGTTAGAGTGTCTATTCACTCTGAAGGTGAGTTCACACACTAGACCAAGTTGAGCTTGATTCTCAACAGTTTCGTTGATCGGATGAAATCGAACCATTGTTGATTTCTAAATATCGGTGACCACATGAGGTTGCTTAGGGTTCATGCTTTATGTTTACTAATATCCCTATACATATCTTTCTATCTCACTTATGCCCACACTTGTGAAATAGGTGTGCAACATCATGGAATGTCGGGAAAAGGAGTACTTGAAGGACTTGGACACCACCAATGAAGCGGCCTTCTGCGTAAAAGAAGCATTAAGGTTTCACACCTCCAACTTCTTCCAAAGGTGTTGCGGCCTTCAAATGAGAGAGTTGTGGAAGTCGCAAAGCGAACCTACATGATGCCCAAGAAAAGTTGATGAAATTGAAGTTGGGAGAAACATAAGCAACACCATCAATATGAGAATGTCTTGGGATGACACCAATTCCAACCAGAAGAGCTAAATAGTTCCTCCAAGCATTTTTCTTTACTTGGCATGTAGTTATTTTCCAACTGAGGTCATTCTTTGGGGTCTAACCATCTATACTCTATTGTATGTGAGATGGGTGAAGGAGCTTGTCAAGATCTTACGAGCTTCAAGTAATCAAGATAGTTTTTAATAAAACTCTTTGTGCACTTGTATAAAAGGAAAAGGAATTAGGAAATCAATTTAACCTATCACAAAACTCACAATTATTCCTTAATTATTTAAAGGTTATCGAGACTCTTCAGTGGGAATAAGAGAACCGCACTCAAAGAGACAACAAGACATTACATACACCAATCCAATCCACAATGCCAAAAATGGTAGATGTACTAGCTGTAATAGTAGGTACAAGATCTCGTACAAGAATTCTCTTTCACACTCATTTCTTAATTTTATGATACTTCAACTCAAAGAAGACCAACAACCCTCCAATCACTATGACTCTCATAGATACAATTAATCTTGAAGGGTTCACACTAGGCCAGCCCAAATGGTCTTTCCCTAGATCATCTTATATTTACATTAGTCTCACACTATATGCCAACACATGGCCAAAACTAACATATATGTAATCAACTACATCAACACACTATTATATACATGATTTTTAGGCATTTCTTGGCTCCACCCACACTTGGTTTGCTCTTCAATGTTGATCTACATTCTCTTTCCATAAAAATATTGGTAATATTAAATCATGAAACTTCAAAAAAACTCTTCTTGTCCTCAAATCAAAATCTTATGGCAAGGTAAACCTTCTAAAATGTTGTATATGGGTACATTATTTATGTAGTAAGGGTTGACTGTCATGAACATCCCCATTCCATTGCCATACCTAGTTGTTCAAGGGTCTATTTATAGAAAATAGAAAATTGTGGTGATGCAAACACATACAACACAGAAGATAGTACATTTATTCATCATAATTGAGGAAACTATCTCTAATTCTTCCTAGATATATCAAGGAGCATATTCCTAGAAGCATATGTTTCCTTCAAATGTGATGCTCCAAAACACTCTTTTTTAAGCTTGCAAATCTAATATTCTCACATGTGAACCAAACAATGAATCACAAGAACTTTCGTTGTACTCTCATCTCAATGTATTCTCTCCAATCGAATTGACAAACATTGTTATAAATTATAATCTACCCTAGAGTCAAATGCCGTATCTAGGGCCACCCTCCCTACAAGAATATGTTTGTCATATAGATTTGAAACACAACCACCCTGGTTTAAAATAAGGATCACATTAAGATGGGGGAGATCAACAAAGTATTTGATGGAAAGAAATGGCAAGGAAGCGTTGCATATGCTGATTCTCGAAATTATTTGTGAAAACAACAGCATTAAGGAACAAGCTCATTGCAACCTCCTCACACAGCTGACTACAATTTTCCATGGAAATTTATAGTTCAATATTTCGATAATGCAATGAGAAAGTCTGAAACTAGAATATTATTTAGCATTATTGGTTTAACCACAAAAGGAAATCCAGCTTAATAAATCAAAACCTTGTTGAGATTTTCAGCTTCAATGCAATATGACTAGTTTAATAGGCATCACCAATGTAGCAAGGATGAAACCTACTGTGACAAGAATGTAACTTCCTATTAGAACAAAAAAACCATCCAATGATGAATAAATGACAGGTAACCAGAGGATGATTTAAATTCCAATAAGGAATCCTTGAACAATCTCATCATGACTATAAAAGAATATGGCCATGAAGCGATAAACTGATCTTTAAGAAAATGACCATGAAAAATGGTGAGGAAATCAAATCATCATAATTATTTGCACAAATATTTGACCACGGTCATGAATGGCAAGGATACAAATGAGCTAAGGTTCATGCATATTACCTCTAAAGATTTTACACAAAATAATTAACTAAACACTTCTGGATGTTTAGGTGATTGTTTTGAGAAGTTCAAAAGAAGTCGCTTATTTGCATATATGTATAGTTACTTCTCTAAAAGATATGACCTTCGAATGGTGACAAAGTTACTTGATATGAAAAAATATATGGGAGGCACATTCAGAATGAGAAATGATAGATCAATACAATAGCAGGAAAATGCTATGTCTATGTACACCTTATCTAATGCTTACGTTTCTGAGCCAACAAAAGAGAATTAATGAAAATCAAACTTGGCGCTGACATTACAAAAGGATGCATTCAAGTCAGAGTTTAAACCAACCAAAGGAAAGAGACAATGTTATACAATAGATTCAAGATTCTTCTTCTTCTACCTGTACAGCATACAACAAATGGTGCGGGAAAACAAGGCACCAACCATGCTGGAGAGGCCATGCCTATCACATCCTAAAACATCTAAATGGCTAAATGAAAAGAAGAAGAAAAGAAAAGAAAGGATCGTTATGTATGAGAAGTTATATGAGGGTGTACATATTCCTAAATCAGCTTCAGCATATATATAATATATATGTACAAGCGCATTCCAAAAGGCTCTCTCGTACACACAATGGCTAACGAAAGCAGAAGGAAGTTTACAGAACAAAGGAAACTAAAAAACACTAAACTAAACCTGTAAAAATTCATTTAAGAAATCTGAAGAATCTATAAGGTTAGCTATAGCCTAAAACTGCATACGAAGATGTAAAGAAGACAATGGAGATATAGAGGCGGGGTAGAATAAGCCATGGAAACACACACCCTCGCACAAACAAAAACCAGCAAAGAGTATCTCCTCTCCAAAGCTTCCCAGTAATGCTTGACATTACTGTGAAAGAACCATGAGTCTAGAAAATTGGTCACCAAGGATAGTTAGCTGATACCATTAGCAGTATCATTTCTGTGAGCATCACTGTGAAGGGCCATTAGTGAGAGCATTACTCCGAAGAATCATTACAGATATCGCAACCAATACCATTACTGTGAAGGACCGTTACCGATACCAATACTGAGATCTAGAGGGTCACACTTCCCGCAGATATACACAAAATGGTACCTTTACCATACCTCAGTCAGTTTGTATTAATATGTGTGTATTAAATCATAAGCAAGAAAGGTCAGCAGTCATTCTCCCTGTAGAATCAGCTTCTTCTTCCTCACCTACACCTTCCAGAACTTGCATTCTCCTCCTCAAATCTTCCACTTCTTGTTGCATCACATGTAACCTCTCCTTAAGATCCAAATTCTCTTCTTCAAGGTGTGCGATATGGCTATCTTGATCATCCATCCTCGTCTCTAACAAGTTCTGTCCAAGGTTCTGTATATCAGTATCATTTGGATACGTCAATACAAACCTACTCACATCATGATCTAGTCTTTCTTCAAGTTTCTGCACAGACTGAGCATCTTGTTCTACTTCACTTTCGGTATCGTCATTATCAGCACAATCTTCCCGTCCATTCATCTCTGAGGAACGAAGCCGAATCAATCCATTCATGGATCCATATCCATTCACCCCCCATTCTTGATTAGCTTCATCAACTAAACCTGTGAACTGTGGGAAAGGAGACATAACAGGTGTCTGCACATATATGGCAGGGGTCATACCAGGGCTAGGAGAAACAAAAGATGTGATTCCTCCCGATTTCCTTGCTCTCATCAAGAACGAGGTAGTGTTACGAGGAGCTGCAGGAGCTTGGGAAACACGTATAGGTGCAAATCGTCTGAAAGGTCTTCTTCTCTTATTATACTGAGTTTTTCCATTCCCTTTGCGGTTTCCTTTACCATTTCCCTTGGCTTTAGCTTTACCTTTGCTAGATGTTGAAGCATCATTGAGAGGTCTTACAGAAACAATATCAGTATTGGCATTAGTAGCAAAGTTAGTAGAAGGTGCAATAACCATTCCTGCAGGCGAGATAAAATTCGATCCAGAAACCATGAAAGCTGAGGAGCCGTTCCCTGTGAAATGAGAAACGTTCCCCTTACTATTGTTGATATTTCCTCTCGCCATTAACTCAGAAGGAGAGAGAAGCTCGCTACCTACGCCTATGGCTTTGGAAGCATAATTAGAAACACCTTTTGAAGAGTAATTCTTTGAAACTCCTTTTGAATTAGGGTAGGCATCTGGTCTAATACGAACCAAGTCAGAATACGTGTTATTATGCACAGAAGCAGAGATTACTTCTGAGTTAGGAAAGCCTACGGCGCCATGGAAGCTTGGTGCAGAAGAAGAACCATCTGCGACGTTCCTTCTGCTATTAAAACGCTTCGAATTGTTGGTGAAGAATCGCGTCGCTTTCAATTTGTTCTGGAATTGCAGATCTTTGAGGCGAGGTGGCTGGTATAAGGAAGACGAAGATGAGGAAGAACCAGGGATTACTTGTTCACAAGGCCATGAACCAGAACGCAAAGGATTATTCGGCAGCCGGCGGGAGGGGTTAAGGTTAGGGTTAGGGATAAGGTCAGGATTAGGGTTAGGGTTTCTGAGGCGAGATTTTCCTCTCCAGTTTGAGGAAACCTGAAGGACGGGGTTACGAGGCGGGGGGGGCTTGTGATGCGAAGGTTGTCCCATATCTTCGAAGAGAACAGACAAAAGAAGACAAGAAGGAATGGTGAGCCTAGCGATGGAAATCTGCGTTGTCGAGATCTGAAGAATATACACAGAAGAAGCGAATGAAGAAGAAGAAAAAGAAGAAGAAGAAGAAGAAGAAGAAGAAGAAAGCAGAAAGAAGCAACAACAAAAAACAAAACGCGAAGAAAATCGGAAACGATGGGTGCAGGATTGAAAGGCATTATTATTGAGGAGGAGCCTGGGGGGGCATAAATAGCCTCCATCTGAGCCGTAGATCCTGGGCCTGATCCAACGGCGGGCGTCGTCGCTCCCCCTTTAAACAAGCTCCTCCCGCCGTCGATCTGAGGGTCCATCCAACGGCCAGCGTCTCGCTCCCCAAAATCCCATAACCGCCTCTTTTGGGCCCATTCACACCATGATCCATCGCCCCCTTTCTTTTTGTCCTTTTCACCTTCCCCTCATTCTCCTTCCAAATGAAAGCCAAAATTTTTAAACTCGTTCATTCAATTAAAAGAGAGGAGCCTCTCCCAAATCATTATAATGTTTAATTTGTTCCTAGGGATGTTCTTGCTCGACACTTCCCCGGATACCTACACTTGCATACGCATGCCAAACTACACGTTCGGGATATGAGTTCCCAAACTTGCTTTTGCGACAACGCATGTGTGTCGGTGTGCTCCTTGGATAGGACACATGTTGTGTTGCAACATACGTGACCGTGTTCTTGAACAATGTGGTGTCCCGCACATTCGGATTTGGCTAAGGTGGTAAGGAATACCAAATTGCGCTCCATACAGTATGGAAAAAGCATGGTTTGGTTGGTACTCAACCAATTTTGTGCGGCACAAGACATGATCTTGTGCCATATCAAATTTCAAGTAGTGTTTTGCATGGTGATGATCAAAATTGTTCTTGAAAATGTCAAATGGTAACTACTAACCTTGCGATGGGCAAAAGGCCATTTGTTGTACCGCAAAAGTTTCACATTTGGCCACGTTGATTTATTATTTGGATTATTTCACAAAATTTTCAGGTGCTTGACCATATGCCCATCACAAGTCATGAGGTTCAATACAATTATCTTAAAACACAATACTAGCCAATGTTGTTCATGCTTTGATCCTTTCCCTTTAAATAACTATATCACAAGGAACAAGCACAACCCCACAAATGAATGATGATATATAGTCTTGTACAAAAGTCTTTATTTACCTAGATAAAAGTTGTGTCGGGTCCACTCAATATCACATTCTTTCATATCATTCAAAATTAGTTTTATTTGGCAATATATGCAACTAAACAATGTGTGGTATAAAATGACAACTATCATTGAATAGCTACAATGCCAACTCTAACCTTAACTAAACCCCAATTAAAGAAGAGCAAATAGAACAATAAATATAATCATAGATAATGAAATGGTATTAACAAGGAGGTGAGACATTAAAGAAGACCAATCAAAGGTGTCCTAAATGAGAGTCCAATTTATAAGATAGTAAATGTGTCATTTGACACTAACCCAAACCCTAATCTAAAAAACTTATAGAAGTGATTAGAATAATAGAATCATATATTGAAAATGTTTTGTTAAGCTCATAAGTATGCTAGTGAGATGATGCAATGAAACCCCTAAGGAAGGTGTACATGAGGCATGTATTCCACATAAAAGAGAGAAAGCAATACTCTTACATATTGTGAGGATTGTTTTCTCCCAATCATAGAAATTGGAATAAACGATGTTAGTGTTAAACCTACCACCCAACGTTAAATTCCTAAGTTGCGGCTCAGTGGCTGAAAGAGTGGATGCATTGCACACTATGGCCATGAATTAGGACTTAGCAACGACTCAACTTGAGCAAGAACCGAGCCGTTCAATTGTTTTTAAATAGTTTGGCAGTCAAGCTTGAGCAAAAATAAGGTGAATCCAAGTTATTCTATCATTATGTAAACCATAAGAATGTCATTATGCAAGTGATCATTACCATTTGTTAGACAAAAAAAGATGTAGCTTTGCGAAATCTAGAAAACATAGTGCAATTTGTTCATTCAATATTAACATTGCCTTTATATGCTCTCTTTTGTAACATGTGTACAAGCACACATTCTAAAACATACGAAAATAAATCAATTGTAGAAACATGCACTACCATTGTTTCCACATGTTGGAATGGATGGTTATTTAGCTTCTTTGTCATTAAGAAAGAAACAAGTTTGTGTCATTAGATTTCATTGCTACATTATGATGGTGGGCAATAGAGGGTTTGAGAGTGGATCCATTGACGACCCATGTCTCCCAATAGGGGATCATTCAGACGATGTCGAGCATTATACCCAAATTTCAAGAACTCACTTTAAGAGGTTACGAAACTACTTTAAATAACCCAAGAAAATGGGATCAAAGTCGCATGGTTGGTGTCATAGTAAGCCAAAAGTGAATTTACCTAAAGAAGGTGTGATTTGCGTGGTGCCTAAACCATTTATTTACACATCAATGTAGATACCAAAGAGGGAGATTGATTTGGTAGAGAGGATAAATCTATGTTTGGACATGTAAAAGTTCTATTATATTGCTATGACGATATTAATATTCAAAAGTACAATGAGACTCGTTATTTTTTATTGAAGGAAAGGAAAGTGATCACTACTGCAACATATCATCATTATACGGTGTTACAATAGTAAGAGAACTTTATGAAGAAAATCCTTTATGGGTGATGGCTATTTTTTTTAACAAAAAAGTGAAAGGTGAGGCTATTAGAAGGCCAAAAATTATTAGTATTGGTAAGGGGGTCCTCCACCCTCCTTAGACAAAGTTTAATGAAGAAGGGAAGAGCAAGAAGTGGGGTATGGAAGTTTTCCTATTAAAACAATCTCACTCGATAAATTGAAACAAAAGGAAGATGACATGGAGATTGAAATAGCTCAGCAAGGAAAGCTAGAGCTACAAGGGCAGCAGAAGATGGTGGTTGTCACTATCCAACGATTGGAGGAAGTTGCACCTATACCTACAACTGATAACAACAAAGGAAAAACTCTTCATGAGAAAAAGGAAACAATGGAAGTAGAATTGTTATTGACAAAGAAAGAGGCCAATGGTTTCAATTTTGGATCCTCGAAGGATATGGCAGTAGGCCAAGTGTTGGATAAGGTTGTCAAAGAGCATAGGGTTCATAAGTCTGTTGTTAAGGGCATGACCATATAATATCCAGTGGTGAGAATTTACCGTAATATTCTATACACGTGGATAAGTGTGAGGGTTAAACGAGAGTGTAAAGAAGGGGAGGATTACTTTTAATCCTAAGGATTGAGACAACCCATTAGGCCAAATGTGAACTTGCCTGGGGGCCTTGGTTCTCGCTATAAATATGAGGCCTAGCTACCCTCGTTTCATCATCTTTTGACTACGTCGAGACTCTGTTGTTGTGGTGGGTCAACTCATGTAGCGAGTGCGCCAACACTAGGTACGACTCGACCCCACGACGGTGGTATGGGACGCTGATCGAGGATCGAGTTCGTCTCGATCCCTTCGCGCGAGGGTGGTCGGGTGGATCGGTACCCTTCTTTCTCTCTCTCCTTTCTTATTTCATATATCTTATATCCTTATCATATGCTTACATTAGTTCATCACTGTAGCAGTTGGTATCAGAGCTTATGTTTCTAATGTTTCTTTTATTGGTTTTTGTTGTATTCTTGATTGATGGTGATCGATCGACGTGCGGTCGACCTTGATCCAGATAGCAATCAACAAAGGAACTTCGGTAACTCTTTCTTGTTTTTTTCTATTCTTTCTTCTCCCAATCTAATAATGTATAGTCAATATGTTTTTTCTTTATTGATTCAATGATGTTGTAGTGGTAATGGATTCGTTATATAAAATGTATTCATATGTGTATGAGATCAATACCTCATTTTACATATATTTAATATGTGATTCGTATCGTATGCGTACGAGGTTAATACCTCAATTGCATATTACGTTCACATACATATGTTATGTATGTGTATAAGGTTAATACCTCGATTTCTAAGTAAATGATATGTGTTTGGTGTCATATGCATAAGAGGCCAATACCTCAATTGTGTATTACGATTAACCCTTATTTTTGGATGTTTCGTGTGCGTAGAGGCTATATGCCTTGATTACGTATCTCGATTACATCACTATTGGCTATTTGATGTTACGATTTTTTAATATATGCATATGTGGTCACATGTATACGTATTTGATCGTATATATGTGATAAGTATGTAACATATGTGTATATTAGTTATTACGTGATTTCTATAGTCGAATGTTTCCTTTTCGGGGAAAGGATCTTGGTGGCCGTCCTCACATTTTTGTGAGAATGACATACTCACCATCCTTTTTATAACAATTTTTTTGTTGACATCCCCGTTGGTCACTTCGATTTCATTACGTAATGAAACGATCATAGCCACAATGATGTTGAGAACGTAGAGCTTGACCCACTTCATGTGAGGACGCTCCTATGACACACATATCCAACATCCATCCCTTATTACATGGATACGATGCCACAATGAGATCATTTGTGATAAGTATACATATGTGTATATTAGTTATTACGTGATTTCTATAGTCGAATGTTTCCTTTTTGGGGAAAGGGTCTTGGTGGCCACAATTCTAAGACATTGTCTACGTGTAAGTGCGCTAAGTTAGTCCCACAGTTTTGTGGACATTTTCAAGTCCTCAAACGCATTGGTTCATCAGCCTATCGTCTCGCTCTTCCCAACGGCGTTGAAAATCATTCAGTTTTTCATGTAAGTCGTCTAAAATAACTTCTAGGTTCTGGTGACAATACAATTACAACTGAAACTCTGGTTACTTCTGAATAATTATCTTCTAAACCACATGTACCAAAAAGAATTCTCGATATTAAAACAAAAAATCTGAGTACAAAAATAATTCAAGAATTTAAAATTAAATGGATGGATAAATCTATCAAAGATGCCACATGGGAACGCGAAAATACTCTTAGAACTAACTTCCCTAACTTTCCATTGCAAGAGTGCAATGTTTTAAAGAGGGGGAGTATGTTACGGGCATGACCATATAATATCTCGTGGTGAGAATTTACCGTAGTATTCTATACATGTGGTTAAGTGTGAGGGTTAAACGAGAGTGTAAAGAAGGGGAGGATTACTTCTAATCCTCGGGATTGAGACAACCCATTAGGCCAAGTGTGAACTTGCCTGGGGGCCTTGGGTCTCGCTATAAATATGAGGCCTAGCTACCCTCATTTCATCATCTTTTGACTACGTCGAGACTCTGACGTTGTGGTGGGTCAACTCTTGTAGCGAACGCGCCAGCACCAAGTACGACTTGATGCCACGACGGTGGTATGGGACACCGATCGAGGCTCGAGTCTGTCTCGATCCCTTCGCTCGAGGGTGGTCGGGTGGATCGGCATCCTTCTTTCTCTCTCTCCTTTCTTATTTCATATATCTTATATTCTTATCATATGCTTACATTAGATCATCACTCTAACATATGCAGGGAAGGACTTGCTAAGAAAGCGACAAATCCACGCTCAAGAGGGCGATAAGAAGAGTTGTCAGGATGTTCTACTTAGAAAGTGACATCTTCAAATCATATGTAGTATGGACAAGTTAAATATCCTTTCCTGGAACGTGCAAGGCCTTGGGGGTCAGGCCTTTCCTAGATTTAAAGGACTTATATGAGCAAATCTAGATACACCTAATGTTGGTACTATTGATATTCTTTTTTTGCAAGAGCATCACTTGTCCGCTCATAGGCTACGAAGTTATGGTTCCATCATGCCAGGGAGATGGATACATTTCTGGGTCCAGCAATAGGTCCAAATAGTAGACAAGCTGGTTTATGTAGGGCTATTAAAGAACAATGGGCATCCATCATAGTCTCGGCAAGTACTATTTTGAATAAAAGGGCATAGTTTCTTATTCTTCAAATATGACCTCAAAAGATTGGTATTATAAATCTATATGTTTCTAACTCAGCCTCAGAAAGAGCTTCCTTTTGGTTTTCTCTTTCTGAATACGTAGGATTAGCAGATTCTTGGCTTGTGGGTGGTGACTTTAACATGATTGAAGAAGCATCTGATAGAAGGGGAGGCTCAATTAGTACAATTACAGGCCGAGAAGCTAGAGCTTGGGATTCCTTTTATTTCTCTTTTGGTTTATTGGACCTATGGAATATTCACTCCATTTCTTGAATGCAAGGCTCTCTTCATTTCTCCTGGTCAAATGGTAGTGTGGTTGCAGCTAATTTGGCACGATTGGATAGGTTCTATGCTAGTAGCTTTTTTTGGGAAGCTTCTAGATCTATGGGGATTATTGCCGGGACGGTAACTTCTTATCGTTATCCATTGAAGTTAAACATTATATTCGCCAGAAGATCCTACCTTAAGCAATTCCATATCCCAACCTCATTGCTTGTTGATGAAACTCATAGAGTTTCTATAGCCCAAATCTGGTCTAAATATAGCTTCTCTGATGCCTTTTTGCTCAGAGATATCACTTATGCCATCCGTGATGTTAAGAGCTTCTTTATAAATATAGTTGCCTCTTCAGTTGATCGATGCAATGCACAGATTGCTAATTTGCATCGAGCATTGGCTGCAACACAAAAGTTATTGGAAAAATACACAACCTCACCTATGTTGCTCTCGATTTACAACAAATAAAAAGAAATTTAAAAGAAAAGAAACATGCGAGAGGCTTGTATTTCTACCAATGTAATACAACTTCTTGGTCACAGAAGTAGGATAGGGTTAACAGAGAGTTCTCCAGTCAATTTAAACAGAAGTATAAAACACTATCTATTAAAACCCTAAAACGACTTGATGGTTCTTATACAACGGATGATTCTGAGATGTAGGACATAGCTATGACATATTACCATTAGTTGTTATCTGCTAAATCCTTCTCAGAGGAAGATCTTAATAAGAGACAACTTGTACTAGAAACAACACAACAAAAGGTCACTCATGTAATGGCTTCCCAGTTGCTTCAACCATTTACAGACACTGAAGTCTGGACATCGGCTAAATCCATGGGTAAATATGTGTGTCCTGGAAAGGATGCCAAAGGAGTGGTATTCTATTTGCATTACTGGGACTTGTTGGGGCCTATTCTTACTAGGGCAGTTAATTTAATTTTCTCAACAGGGAATATGCCCGATGAATGGACGAAAGGAATCATATATATGATTCCAAAATCATATGCTCAATGTAATGAAATCTCAAAATGGCATCCAATAACTTTGCTTAACGACATCTATAAAATAGTCACAGAGACTATAGCCAATAGAATGTGACCGTTGCTTCCCTCGATTATACATTGTTGAGCGGCAAGCTCAACCGAAGCCGGATCGGCTGAATAAGCCGGAGCCGGTAATCGAGACGGATCGGGCGAAACGGATTGGTATAACGGTGAGCAACCGAACCGGCAAGCAGTGGAGGCCGGGTGCAATCCGTAACCGGAAGTCCAATCGGAAGCCTAGTATAGGATAGACTACTAGGTAGCTATAGTCTCGTAGTAAGTGTCAGATGCTTGTGTGAGCATTGAAGTACATGGTACTTCTGTCAGTCCCAAGAGGACTTGTATAAACAGTGCTACTTAGCACAGTGTGTGTACAGAGTCTTAATATAATTTTGAAATTACGTTCTGCTCTCTCTGTCTCTCCCTCTCTGTCTCTCTTTGTTGTTCTCTGTTTTACGCTTCCGCAAACACTTACGTTTACATGGTATCAGAGCACAAGGGTTGAGAACCTCTGCTGCAGACATTTACTCTTGTGAAGAAAACCCTAACAAGTCGAAAACAGACACAGTAGAAGACATGGATAGAGGCATGGCTACGTCGCTCCCGATGGAGAAGCTCGACAGGAGCAACTACGCATCCCGGTCTTACAAGATGCACCAGTACCTGCTTGGACACGGGTACTGGAGTTATGTCGAAGGAGCGAATGATGCAGCGCCCGACTCGACACACAAGGACTTCCCGGTATGGGAACAAGCGGCAAGCAGGGTGATGTACTGCTTTGCGTCCAGTGTCGGCGATCAGCTGCTCAGCCACATCCGTGACGCCAAGACACCAAAGGATGCTTGGGGGAACCTGAAAAAGGTTTTCGCCGCAAGCACCATTGCCCGGAAGCTGCAACTCAGACAGGAGTTGAGCAATGTTCAACAGAAGAACATGTCTGTGGCAGACTACACGGGCCGGATAAAGGAAATCTGCGACTCGCTTGCCTCTATCAATGTTACCGTAGAGGAAGACGAGATGGTGCAGGTATGTCTCGGAGGCCTGGCGTCCAAGTTCGGAGCATTCCGGACTGCGGTGTGTACAAGGGAGAATACCCCCTCATTCTTTGACTTACAGTCGATGCTCCTTGTAGAGGAGAACCACGCCGGTGCATCTACTAGTGCATCCCCGGACAACCGAATGTTGTACACGGGAACGGATCGGCACTGTGGGCGTGGTGGAAGAGGTGGGTCGGCACGCAATGGAGGCGGCCGGCAAGAGCAGGAACGGAGGCACTATGAGTGTGCCGACAGCAGTTCCGGGACTTCCACAAGCAGGGGGAGTCAAGGCGGTGCCGGAGGCCGGCAAGACAAATCCGCTACGGAATGCTGGTACTGTGGCAAAAAAGGCCACAGGGAAAGCGAGTGCTGGAGAAAGCGTGCCGATTCGGACAAATCCGGATCCGGCAAGACCGGTAAGGATGGCTGGCAAAACTCGCACTACGCAAACGGATCAGGAGGATCCGGAACCGGAAAGGCCGGTAAGGGGCCAGCCTTGGTGATGAATCACAAGGCAAACTCAATGAAGAAGACCACTTCCAAAACGGAGGAAGTGTGGTATGTTGATTCCGGCGCGTCGAACCACATGACGAGCCACAAAGAGTGGTTCTCCTTTCTGGAGAAACCGGATCAACCAGGAGTAGTCGAAACCGGAGACGACACTCCTCACCCAATCGTGCACGTCGGAGAAGTCCCTCTAAGCCACGTCGGACAGAAAGGGAAGCTGATGAACGTATTACACGTTCCCACGATCACGAAGAACCTGGTGTCCGTCGGTCAGATTGTCGACCAGGGGATGCAGGTGCGGTTTACGCACCTCGGGTGCTTCATTGAGGATGAGGGCGAAGTCATTGCGCAAGGCCGTAGAGATGGGAGGATGTTTATCCTCAACACCACTAACATTGGCACCGCTCTGTTCGCGAAACGATAGAAGGTCGAGTCGGACATCGACCTATGGCACAAGCGGATAGGCCATGTCAACTACCGGAGGCTTCAAGACCTGCAAACGAAACAAGTCGTTTTCGGTTTGCCGAAGTTCAGCGGCCGGAGAGCTGAAATTTGTGAAGCCTGCCAACTTGGGAAGCAACACCGGCTTCCATTCCCCACCGAACGGAACTGGAGCCATAACAAGCTCGATCTCATCCATTCGGATCTGTGGGGACCGGCACAAAGTGTAAGCCTTGGCGGGAGCCGATACTTCGTCTCCTTCATCGACGACTATACTCGACATACTTGGATCTACCTCATTGAGCGGAAGAGCGAAGTCTTCGACTGTTTCCGGAGCCTCCAGAAGATGGTGGAACGGGAATCGGAGAGGAAGATCAAATGCCTTCGGTCGGATGGCGGAAAGGAATATTTTTCCGGCCAATTCACTAGTTATCTATAGCAGAAGGGAATTCAGCGAGAGTTCAGCTGCAGGTACACACCGGAGCAAAACGGTGTGGCCGAAAGAAAGAACCGGACACTCGTCGAAGCGGCAAGGACAATGCTGGAGGAGAAGTGTTGGAAGCAGTGTCGTCAGTGCGGAAGATCAAGAAGCACTCGTTTCCTGTTTATTCTCTGAGTATGACAGAATGTAGGCCGTTGTACAGAGAGAGAGAGAGAGAGAGAGAGAGAGAGAGACAAAAGACTCTTTATTTCACAAAGCAACAATACAACATCCAACCTCACAAAGAGGTTACAAGGTCACTATATATAGTGACTGACTTAGGGCAACTACCCTTTATGCTAATTACATAAATGGCCAAAACGGGATAGTGTGAATACGTCCATTATACACATGTATTCGACACTCCCCCGTAATGGGCGTATACATGGGTTATCTAAGATTACAGGTATAGACTTAGGTTCTCGGACATATCAGCTTTGTTCGAGTCGGCAGGGTCCGAAGGCAGAAGACCGAACTGGTCGGGTCGGAACAGTTGAAGCCGATCATTAAGGAACTGATGTCGGTTGTCGGGAACCATCCTGCTCTGTGTCCGGCTCTAACCGGACTGGTTTGTCGTTACGCCCATCTGATGCCGAAGAGACCGAAAACGGTCTGCCGAGAGACATTTGGTCATTCCATCTGCGACATTGTCGGTTGTGGATATTTTCTCTAGACCGATTTTCCCTGAAATGACGCAGTCCCGAACGAAGTGATATCGAACGTCGATATGTTTGGAGGCGTTGTGGTGAACCGGATTTTTCGACAAGGCAACAGCACCTTGACTGTCGCTGTAGACAACTGGAGCTGAGTCATGGTCGACTTGTCGAAACGTGTGCGCCAGCCGACCAAGCCACAAAGCTTCTTTTGCTGCGTCGGACGCAGCTACATATTCTGCTTCGGTCGTTGAGGTCGCTGTGCACTCCTGAAGTTTTGACTTCCACGAAATTGCTCCATTGCCGAATTTGAAGCAGTATCCGGTTGTTGATTTCCGACTGTCTATACAGCCGGCGAAGTCCGAGTCGGTGTAACCAACTACGCCTGAGGTTCGGTTCGGACCGAAAAGAATGCCATGGTCTTTTGTGCCAGCCAGATATCTGAACACATGCTTGACTGCGTTCCAATGCGATCGGCCAGGATTGTGCATAAATCTGCTAACGACTCCTACGGCGTGAGAAATATCAGGCCGTGTCGCGACCATCAGGTACATAAGGGAGCCGACTGCCGGTGCATACGGTACCGACTTCATATCTTCCCCCTCCGGGCCGGGTGTCGGGCAGTCTCGCTGAGAGAGCCGAAGATTCATTGGGAGCGGGGTTGAAGCAGATTTGGCGGATTGCATGTTGAAGCGTTCCAAGACACGTCCGATATAGTCGGTCTGAGACAAAAAAAGATGTCGTTTATCGCGATGCCGACTAATTTTCATGCCAAGGATGTGTCGTGCCGGACCGAGGTCCTTCATGGCAAACTTCAACCGCAGTTGCCGAACGAGATCGGCAAGTTCGCCCGCGTGGCGTCCAGAAAGTAGCATGTCGTCCACGTAAATGATGAGGAAGATGGGTGATCCATCTTGAGCTGTGTTGGTGAAGAGACAATGGTCTTCATCGCTTTTGGAGAAGCCGATCGATTGGATGAAGTCGTCGAACTTCTTGTACCATTGTCGCGGTGCCTGTTTGAGGCCGTATAGACTCTTCCTGAGTCGGCAGACTAGATGTTCTTGGCCAGTTGCCACGAAGCCTTTCGGCTGCTCCATATAAATTTCTTCCTCGAGATCACCATGGAGGAAGGCGGTTTTGACATCTAGCTGAATCAGCTCCAGGTTGTCGGCTGCCACGACGCCGAGCAGAAAACGAAGGGTTGTCATTTTCACCACTGGTGAAAAAATCTCGTCGAAGTCGACGCCATATTCTTGTCGGAAGCCCTTCGCAACTAATCTGGCCTTGTACTTTGGGGTGGTCGAATCAGACGTCTCTTTTAGTCGATAAACCCACTTGCAAGGAAGAGCACGTCGGTTCCTAGGTAATTCGACCAGATCCCAAGTCTTGTTTGCCCGAATGGAGTGCATTTCCGACTCCATCGCCAGATGCTAGGTGGCGGAATCGACAGATGTCGATGCTTCTTCGTAAGACGTCGGTTCGCCGGCGTCGGTGAAGAAAATTCCAGGAGAATACCTCTCCGGAGGTTGCGACAGTCTCTCGGATCGTCGAGGTATGAGTGGACTGGTCGCATCGGGTATCGAGGTCGGATGGTCCGAGAACGAATTGTTCTGCTGTGCCGAGTCGGAGTCGTCCGAGTCGGTAGTGTAAGGGTCAGCTACCCGTGAAGCTGACCGTGTGTTGAGAGCGGGGCCTTCTTGAAGGGTCGGCACATCGGAAAATGTTACCCTTCGGACTTCGATCGGTTTTTCGACTGGTGGATTCATAGCCGACTCGTTGAACACAACGTCCGAACTTCGAACGATTTGCCTGCGTTCGGGGTCCCAGAGTCGGTATCCCATTTCGCCGTCGGACCCATATCCAAGGAAAATGCATTTCCTGGACCGAGGTGCAAGTTTTCGGCGATCATCTTTCGGAATGAGGGCGTACGCCTCGCATCCGAAGATCCTCAGCTTGTCGTAATTCGGCTTACTGCCGATCCATAGTTCCTGAGGAATTTGAAGTCCTAGAGGTCTACTTGGCGACATATTGATTATGTGCACTGCCGTGAGTAGAGCCTCTGCCCAGAAGCCATCCGACAGTCCGGAGTGTTGGAGCATGGAAACTATCCTTTCTTGGATTGTCCGATTCATTCGTTCGGCAATCCCGTTTTGCTCCGGGCTGTGTGGTGCCGTAAATTCACGTCGGATGCCGCGTTGTCGGCAGAATTTGACGAATTCTTCGGATTTGAACTCTCCCCCATTGTCTGTCCGAAGGCATTTCAGCTTTCGGTCGGTTTGATTTTCTACCATAGCGAGCCAATCGGTGAAGATCGAGAAGACCCGATCTTTGGTGCGAATTGGATAAGCCCACACCTTGCGAGTCGAATCGTCAATAAAAGTGACGAAGTAAGAGGCACCGCCTAGAGACTGATGCGGCATTGGGCCACAGACGTCCGAATGGACTAAATCAAGAGGTCTTGTTTCTCTTGGTGCTGATGTCGGGTGTGACGCGGCTGCTTGTTTGCCATACTGGCAATGCTCGCAGAATTGATGGTCCGAGAAGGAGAGTTTGGGGATGTATCCGGCTCTAGATAGGTGCGTGATGCCGGCCTTGCTGAGGTGTCCTAATCTTCGGTGCCATAGTGATGACACAGGAATATCCACCAAAAACAGGTTACCCTCTCTGAGCGTAACATGTAACGGATACAATGAGTGTATCTTGGGTCCTCTAGCAAGCAGGAGGTTCCCCCTGTGGAGTGTCCACCCTCCCGAAGAAAAACCGGCACGAATGCCGAAACCCGGACACATCAAAGCCGACTGCCGCGCACTCAAGAACAAGAACAACAAGAAGAGTGGCCGGCATGAGGAGGTCAACTACGTCAGCTTCTCAGCTGATGTGCTACCAGACGACCCGAATATACTATCAATCGAAAATCCAGTCGGATCAGAAGTGTTGGAGATGAAGGTCGTCTTTGCGGAAGATCAAGAAGCATTCGTTTCTTCTCTGTAACTGCGTATGACTGTTTGTAGGTCGTTGCACAGAGAGAGAGAGAGAGAGAGAGAGAGAGGCACAAAAGAGTCTTTATTTCATAAACAAGAATACAACAAGCCAACCCCACAAAGAGGTTACAAGGTCACTATATATAGGGACCGACTTAGGGCAACTGCCCTTTATGCTAATTACATAAATGGACAAAACGGGATAGTGTGAATACGTCCATTATACACATGTATTCGACACTCCCCCGTAATGGGCGTATACATGGGTTATCTAAGATTACAGGTATAGACTTAGGTTCTCGGACATATCAGCTTTGTTCGAGTCGGCAGGGTCCGAAGGCAGAAGACCGAACTGGTCGGGTCGGAACAGTTGAAGCCGATCATTAAGGAACTGATGTCGGTTGTCGAGAACCATCCTGCGCTGTGTCCGGCTCTAACCGGACTGGTTTGTCGTTACGCCCATCTGATGCCGAAGAGACCGAAAGCGGTCTGCCGAAAGACACTTGGTCATTCCATCTGCGACATTGTCGGTTGTGGATATTTTCTCTAGACCGATTTTCCCTGAAATGACGCAGTCCCGAACGAAGTGATATCGAACGTCGATATGCTTGGAGGCGTTGTGGTGAACCGGATTTTTCGACAGGGCAACAGCACCTTGACTGTCGCTGTAGACAACTGGAGCCGAGTCATGGTTGACTTGTCGAAACGTGTGCGCCAGCCGACCGAGCCACAAAGCTTCTTTTGCTGCGTCGGACGCAGCTACATATTCTGCTTCGGTCGTTGAGGTCGCTGTGCACTCTTGAAGTTTCGACTTCCACGAGATTGCTCCATTGCCGAACTTGAAGCAGTATCCGGTTGTTGATTTCCGACTGTCTATACAGCCGGCGAAGTCCGAGTCGGTGTAACCGACTACGCCTGAGGTTCGGTTCGGACCGAAAAGAATGCCGTGGTCTTTTGTGCCAGCCAGATATCTGAACACATGCTTGACTGCGTTCCAATGCGATCGGCCAGGGTTGTGCATAAATCTGCTAACGACTCCTACGGCATGAGAAATATCAGGCCGTGTCGCGACCATCAGGTACATAAGGGAGCCGACTGCCGGTGCATACGGTACCGACTTCATATCTTCCCCCTCCGGGCCGGATGTCGGACAGTCTCGCTGAGAGAGCCGAAGATTCATGGGGAGCGGGGTTGAAGCAGATTTGGCTGATTGCATGTTGAAGCGTTCTAAGACACGTCCGATGTAGTCGGTCTGAGACAAAAAAAGATGTCGTTTATCGCGATGCCGACTAATCTTCATGCCGAGTATGTGTCGTGCCGGACCGAGGTCCTTCATTGCAAACTTCAACCGCAGTTGCCGAACGAGATCGGCAAGTTCGCCCGCGTGGCGTCCAGAAAGTAGCATGTCGTCCACGTAGATGATGAGGAAGATGGGTGAACCATCTTGAGCTGTGTTGGTGAAGAGACAATGGTCCTCATCGCTTTTTAAGAAGCCGATCGATTGGATGAAGTCGTCGAACTTCTTGTACCATTGTCGCGGTGCCTGTTTGAGGCCGTATAGACTCTTCCTGAGTCGGCAGACTAGATGTTCTTGGCCAGGTGCCACGAAGCCTTTTGGCTGCTCCATGTAAATTTCTTCCTCGAGATCACCATGGAGGAATGCTGTTTTGACATCTAGCTGAATCAGCTCCAAGTTGTCGGCTGCCACTACGCCGAGCAGAAAACGAAGGGTTGTCATTTTCACCACTGGTGAAAAAATCTCGTCGAAGTCGACGCCATATTCTTGTCGGAAGCCCTTCGCAACTAATCTGGCCTTGTACTTTGGGGTGGCCGAGTCAGGCGTCTCTTTTAGTCGATAAACCCACTTGCAAGGAAGAGCACGTCGGTTCCTGGGTAATTCGACCAGATCCCAAGTCTTGTTTGCCCGGATGGAGTGCATTTCCGACTCCATCGCCAGATGCCAGGTGGCGGAATCGACAGATGTCGATGCTTCTGCGTAAGACGTTGGTTCGCCGGCGTCGGTGAAGAAAATTCCAGGAGAGTACCTCTCCGGAGGTTGCGACAGTCTCTCGGATCGTCGAGGTATGATTGTACCGGTCGCATCGGGTATCGAGGTCGGATGGTCCGAAAGCGGATTGTTCTGCTGTGCCGAGTCGGAGTTGTCCGAGTCGGTGGTGTAAGGTTCAGCTACCCGTGAAGCTGACCGTGTGTTGAGAGCAGGGCCTTCTTGAAGGGTCGGCACATCGGAAAATGTTACCCTTCGGACTTCGATCGATTTTTCGACTGATGGGTTCATAGCCGACTCGTTGAACACAACGTCCGAACTTCGAACGATTTGTCTGCGTTCGGGGTCCCAGAGTCGGTATCCCATTTCGCCGTCTGATCCATATCCAAGGAAAATGCATTTCCTGGACCGAGGTGCAAGTTTTCGGCGATCATCTTTCGGAATGAGGGCGTACGCCTCGCATCCGAAGATCCTCAGCTTGTCGTAATTCGGCTTACTGCCGATCCATAGTTCCTGAGGAATTTGAAGTCCTAGAGGTCTACTTGGCGACATGTTGATTATGTGTACTGCCGTGAGTAGAGCCTCTGCCCAGAAGCCATCCGACAGTCCGGAGTGTTGGAGCATGGAAACTATCCGTTCTTGGATTGTCCGATTCATTCGCTCTGCGATCCCGTTTTGCTCCGGACTGTGTGGTGCCGTAAGTTCGCGTCGGATGCCGCGTTGTCGGCAGAATTTGACGAACTCTTCTGATTTAAACTCTCCCCCATTGTCGGTCCGAAGGCATTTCAGCTTTCGGTCAGTTTGATTTTCTACCATAGCGAGCCAATCGGAGAAGATCGAGAAGACACGGTCTTTGGTGCGAATTGGATAAGCCCACACCTTTCGAGTCGAATCGTCAATAAAAGTGACGAAGTAAGATGCACCGCCTAGAGACTGATGCGGCATTGGGCCACAGACGTCCGAATGGACTAAATCGAGAGGTCTTGTTTCTCTTGGTGCTGATGTCGGGTGTGATGTGGCTGCTTGTTTGCCATACTGACAATGCTCGCAGAATTGATGGTCCGAGAAGGAGAGTTTGGGGATGTATCCGGCTCTAGATAGGTGCGTGATGCCGGCCTTGCTGAGGTGTCCTAATCTTCGGTGCCATAGTGATGACACAGGAATGTCCACCAAAAACAGGTTACCCTCTCTGAGCGTAACATGTAACGGATACAGTGAGTGTATCTTGGGTCCTCTAGCAAGCAGGAGGTTCCCCCTGTGGAGTGTCCACCCTCCCGAAGAAAAACCGGCACGAATGCCGTCTTCATCTAGTTGTCCGACTGAGATCAATGGCCTTGAGAGCTCGGGTACATGTCGGACATTGTGGAGTACAAGTGTAGAGCCACCTGCAAGGTTGAGCTCTACTGTGCCGATTCCGATGATGTCACAGTGTTGTGAGTTGCCGACCCGAACTGAGTCGGAGTGACGGATCGTATATTGCCGAAATTGGGACCGATGAGGAGTCACATGAAATGACGCGCCCGAATCCAAGAGCCATGTGCTCGATTCTTCAGTCGTGAGCAGAACTTCTGAGCCGACTGGATTTTCGATTGATAGTATGTTCGGGTCGTCCGGTAGCACATCAGCTGAGAAGCTGACGTAATTGATCTCCTCATGCCGGCCGCTCTTCTTGTTGTTCTTGTTCTTGAGTGCGCGGCAGTCGGCTTTGATGTGTCCGGGTTTCTTGCAATAGTTGCAGATTCGGTTGTCCCGTGACTGGCTCCGTCTTCGCTGATTGTTCGGCGGTCGTGAGGAATCTCTTCCTCGTATGTTCGATCGGTCTGTCGAACCTTGTACTACGTAAGCGTCGTCTGTTGAGTCTTTGGCGAAAGACTTTCTCCGAGCTGCTTCGGTCAGGATTGCGCTCGTGACTTCGGAGTATTTAACAGCCGTGGTTGACGCGTTGCACACGGTTGTGACGAAAGTTTCCCATGATGAGGGAAGGCTGCTCATGAGTATCATTGCTCTGAGTTCATCCTCGATTGCCGTTCCCTGTGACGAGATTTGGGAGCTTATGCTTTCGTACTCATTGAGGTGTGCTTGAACCGAATCGGATTCTTTCATCCGCAAGTTGTAGAGGCGCCGGATCAGAAACATCTTCGTTGCGGCGACCTTCTTTTCGTAAGTGTCCGACAGTGTTTTCCACAGTTCGAATGCTGTCGTACACGATTGCACCGTAAAGTATACCGATTCCGATAGGTGCATCCGAATCGTGGCGCGGACGATTCTGTCCAGCTTCTGCCACTCAATTGGTTTGTATCCTTCTGGAGGTTCTTCATTTTCGATGGGATCGATTTGCCCCTTGACTATGAGATAGTCCTGCATTTGTTCCTTCCAGAAGTTGAAGTTCGATCCATCGAACTTGCGTAGACTCATTTCTGACGAGCCGGATGTTGATGCCATCAAATTCGGTTTCGGTTGACTGAGCTCGGTTCGAAGTTGACTACGAACCTTGTTGGAGTGCAGCCGGTTGGCTCACCCGATATCGTTCTAGTCGGATTTGAACCCGAGTCGGTTCGGCTTCTTGTTGAACTTGCTCAAATTGACTCCGGTAGCTGGAGGGACAGAACCGACTGGTCTTCCCGAATGTTACCGAGTCGGAGTGAGTCCGGTTCGCTTCGGATTATATGCCGAATACCGATTATTAAAACCGATTATTTGGACCGATTCTGCTTCGGGTGGCTGCAACGACGAGAGGGATGGATCCAACTGATCTTTTCGAATGTCGATCAGCCAGAAGAAGCACGAATTTGGGGTTGTTGTCTTAAGACCGATCTGCACCGAGTGGTTACAACGAGCGGCGATTGATGACCTCTTCGGATGCCGTTTAACCGAGTGGAGCACGATCGTGTCAATGTTTCACAAGGGGAATTTCACCTCAAGCGGTTACGATCTCGGAGGACAGAGTACAACCTGTTGGCTTACTCCAAGCAAGAATGATCTAACGCGATGAGATGCAAACCTGGTTTTTCTTCTTCTTCTCTCTTTCTTCGAATGACGCGAATACTGTGCAGGCCGTGATGAAGTGAAGAACTGAATGTTGTGCAGTCGGTGATGACGGCCGAACCTCGCTCTGATACCAGATGTTGGAGATGAAGGTCGTCTTTGCGGAAGATCAAGAAGCATTCGTTTCTTCTCTGTAACTGCGTATGACTGTTTGTAGGTCGTTGCACAGAGAGAGAGAGAGAGAGAGAGAGAGAGGCACAAAAGAGTCTTTATTTCATAAACAAGAATACAACAAGCCAACCCCACAAAGAGGTTACAAGGTCACTATATATAGGGACCGACTTAGGGCAACTGCCCTTTATGCTAATTACATAAATGGACAAAACGGGATAGTGTGAATACGTCCATTATACACATGTATTCGACAAGAAGTTCTACTCACGACTGAAGAGTCGAGCACATGGCTCTTAGATTCGGGCGCGTCATTTCACGTGACTCCTCATCGATCCCAATTTCGGCAATATACGATCCGTCACTCCGACTCAGTTCGAGTCGGTAACTCGCAACACTGTGACATCATCGGAATCGGCACAGTAGAGCTCAACCTTGCAGGCGGCTCAACACTTGTACTCCACAATGTCCGACATGTACCCGAGCTCTCAAGGCCATTGATCTCAGTCGGACAACTAGATGAAGACGGCATTCGTGCCGGTTTTTCTTCGGGAGGGTGGACACTCCACAGGGGGAACCTCCTGCTTGCTAGAGGACCCAAGATACACTCATTGTATCCGTTACATGTTACGCTCAGAGAGGGTAACCTGTTTTTGGTGGATATTCCTGTGTCATCACTATGGCACCGAAGATTAGGACACCTCAGCAAGGCCGGCATCACGCACCTATCTAGAGCCGGATACATCCCCAAACTCTCCTTCTCGGACCATCAATTCTGCGAGCATTGCCAGTATGGCAAACAAGCAGCCGCGTCACACGTGTGAATACGTCCATTATACACATGTATTCGACAAGAAGAGTATGCCCCGGTTCTACTGGGCAGAGGCGGTCCAGACAGCCGTCTACATACAAAACCGCATTGGTGACAAGGTGTCAGCTCATGAGCTGTATTTCGGGCGCAAGCCGAACTTAAGACACCTTCGGATATTCGGCAACATAGCATATGTGCATGTGCCGGATCAGAAGCAGAGAAAGTTGGATGCAAAATCGGAAAAATGCATCCTAGTCGGCTATGCTCCAGAGCAAAAGGGGTATAAGTGCTATAACCCCCGGACGAAGGAAGTCCGAGTTAGCCGGGATGTCGAGTTCGATGAATCGGCATCCTGATACTCCGTACCGACTCCGACTTCCGATCCCGACCCAATGCCGGAAGATCAGGCCAGTGAGCCTGAATCAGTCTTGGAAGAGGATGATGAAGCCGGGACTCAAGATGAGAGTCCGGAATCGTTGCGGTTGAGTGGCCCGAACGAGCGACTGAGTCGGTTGGACCAGTCAGATGAAGAGACGGCAAGTGGTGGAGACTCTGTCGTGCTCTCCCCGCGCAGGGAACAAAGGAAACGGTTCACGCGCAAAGAGAAGGGGAAGAGGAAGATGCCGGAATTCGAAACCGGCAACGATGAGTCGGATCAGTGCGTATCCGACTCCGGAAAGGAGAAAGGCGGATCTTCAGCAACGAAGACCGAATTGGCCAAGAAGGGCCTCAAATCAGGTGACGGTGCGTTGCGCCGATCAACCCGCCAGAAGGATCTCGTCATGCGGTACGGGTACAATGAATACATGGCGCATCATTATGCGTACATGTCTAAGGTAATAGACGTGCGTGAGCCGGAGAGCTACGCATAAGCGGAAAAAGACGCAAATTGGCGTGCCGCTATGGACGAAGAAATGCGGGCACTTGATGCCAACGAAACTTGGGACCTAGTTGATCCTCCCCGTCACTGTAAACCGATCGGATGCAAGTGGGTGTACAAGGTCAAGTACAACGTCGACGGTTCTGTTAACCGGTACAAAACCCGGTTAGTGGCGAAGGGATACGCGCAGACCCACGGAATCGATTACGACGAGACCTTCGCTCCTGTGGCGAAGATGACGACGATTCGTGTGGTACTGGCGGTTGCTGCGGCAAGGGGGTGGCATCTTCACCAGATGGATGTGAAGAACACCTTCCTTCAAGGAGAGCTTGAAGAAGAAGTCTTTATGACTCAACCCCCCGGATTTCAATCGGAGATGAACAAATCGGCGGTATGCTGACTGAAGAAGTCGCTTTACGGCTTGAAGCAAGCCCCCCGAACTTGGAACGCGAAGATCACGCACCGATTGCGTAAGCTGGGGTTTGCTGTCTCTAAGTCGGACTCTTCGTTGTTCATCCGGCAAGGCTCTGACGGTCCGGTATGTATACTCTTGTATGTGGATGATTTAGTCATCACCGGACCGGGTCTTCCCGAAATCAACCGCGTCAAGTCCCAATTGTCGGACGCATTCGAAATGAAGGACCTGGGGGACCTTCATTATTTTCTTGGGATCGAAGTGATTCGGACCCCCGACGGCATATTGCTCTCACGACGACATTACGTGTTGAATATGTTGTATAAGTTCGGCATGACGGATTGCCGACCTGTCTCCATGCCCCTGGACCAGAACCAGAAGCTCCGTCCCAACTCCGGACCGGCCTGCAATGAGAAACGGTTCCGACAGGTTGTCGGAAGCCTGATCTACTTAACCATCACTCGACCCGACATCAGCTATCCGGTCGGCATGGTAAGTCAGTTCATGCAGAAGCCGACTGTGGAGCACCTTCAGTGCGTGCACCGTATATTACGGTATGTCAGCGGCACTAAGGACCGGGGACTGCTATACCGGCGAGGTATACCTGAAGAGCTTGTCGGTTACACAGATGTTGACTGGGCCGGCGATGCATCTGATCACCGCTCCACTTCCGGATACATGTTCTCCATAGGTAGCGCGGCCGTTCCGGCGAGGTATACCTGAAGAGCTTGTCGGTTACACAGATGCTGACTGGGCCGGCGATGCATCTGATCACCGCTCCACTTCCGGATACATGTTCTCCATAGGTAGCGCGGCCGTTGCGTGGAGCAGCAAGAAGCAGCCCACAGTGGCTTTGTCAAGCACTGAGGCTGAGTACCGGGCCGCTACCGTTGCCATTTGTGAAGCCATTTGGCTTCGGCGACTGCTGCGAGACTTGCGGATCGAGGTACCGACCCCGGTCCCGATTTACTGCGATAACATGAGCAGCCTGCAGCTCGCCAGGAACCCTGTGTTCCATGCTCGCACAAAGCACATCGAGGTGCACTACCACTTCGTGCGTGAGCGGGTGTTGAGCGGTGAAGTTGACCTACGGTATGTTCATACGAATCGACAAGTTGCCGACATCTTCACCAAGCCACTCGGATCGGACAAGTTGCAACACTTTACCGACATGCTTGGTGTTCAGCATCTCGACGTGCCGCACTTGAGGGGGAGAAGCAAGGGCAAAGTCTCTAAACCGGTTGAACCCGTCGGTAAGGGGAGAGCCAGAAGAAGAGGAGACAAGAAGATGAAGGAAGCCGAGTCGACGAAGGAAGTCGACACATCCGAACAGGTCGGAGCAAGCGGCTGTGAAGAAGAGTTGTGCACTCAGGAAGAGAAGTGCATGCTATGCGGAGGTCATCACGACGGTACTGACCATGATACGGAGTCGAATGAAGAATTCGATTTCGGTTCACCGGCTGAAGAAGCCGAGGGAAGCATGGAGAAGGACAAGACATGGAAGTGGTCCGATGTGGTGAGAGGCCTGAAGCCGGAAGTCGAATCGGAGTGTACCGATTCGGACAAGAGCTGGAACGAGTCGGAGACAGCTGACTCGGATCAACAGATGGATCCGGATGAGTCTGATCGACTGAAGGCCAAGGGGACACGGACACAGCGGAAGTCGTTGCCATCGTGGGAGAACCGACGGATCGGCAAGCGCCGGAGTCACAGCAACGTGAGTGCTGAGATGGGCCTATTGAGCAGACATGCCGACCGAGAGGGTCGAGGCGCGCAGAACCAAAGGGGTCGCGGCAAACGGGACCGGACCGGACGAGGAGCGCGAGCAAGGCGGAGTGACGCCAGGAGAAGTCGGTTGGAAGAATCGACTGCCACAGAGGTCGACACTACGACCCCACCTCAGGTTGAGCTTGAGGGGGAGTGTTGAGCGGCAAGCTCAACCGGAGCCGGATCGGCTGAATAAGCCGGAGCCGGTAAGCGAGACGGATCGGGCGAAACGGATCGGAATGACGATGAGCAACCGAACCGGCAAGCAGTGGAGGCCGGGTGCAATCCGTAACCGGAAGTCCAATCGGAAGCCTAGTATAGGATAGACTACTAGGTAGCTATAGTCTCGTAGTAAGTGTCAGATGCTCGTGTGAGCATTGAAGTACATGGTACTTCTGTCAGTCCCAAGAGGACTTGTATAAATAGTGCTACTTAGCACAGTGTGTGTATAGAGTCTTAATATAATTTTGAAATTACGTTCTGCTCTCTCTGTCTCTCCCTCCCTCTCTCTCTTTGTTGTTCTCTGTTTTACGCTTCCGCAAACACTTACGTGTACATACATGATACACAATCAGAATTCCTTCAAGACAGAAGCATCTTTGACAATATCTTCCTTTTCTGGTAGATGATCACATTGGCTCAACATCACAAATAGTCCCTTGCTATACTATTATTAGATTTTGAGAAAGCATATGATAAAGTAGATTGGGACTTTTTGGAGGAAGTTCTATTAAGATTAGGGTTTCCAAGTGCATGGATAAAAGGTGTGTCTGCATTATATAGACATGCTTCTAGTTCAGTTCTATTTTCAGGAGGCAATGGTATATTATTTCCAATCTCCAGATCTGTTCGACAAGGTTGTCCGTTAGCACAATTTCTTTTCATTTTATTTGGGGAAGCTCTATAATCTTTTCTTAGATCCTCGACGGCGGTCATCCAAGCAATATCCTTGCCTATTGCAGACTAGAAAGTTCTTGATGTTGAGTTTGCGGATGACACTGCTCTTTATATTCGTAGAATGGTATTAATCTTGATCAGGTACAAAATGCTTTGCAGATATTTTCAGATGTTGTTGGAGCCTCTCTCAATTGGAATAAATCTGTAGGCCTTTGGGCCAATGATGAACTGCGTCCAGAGTGGTATCCAGGCCCTGCATTCCACTGGCTTAATCATGGGGAGCCCATTCGTTACTTAGGTTGTCTTGTTGGTATAGATTTACAATCTGAATTTATGTTGTCACCATTGATGTTATCACTCAAGCGTAAGTTGGTATATTGGAACTCGCAGCAGTTATCCTTTGCAAGTCGGGTTGTCATTGCAAATTCGGTGTTGTTGGCCTCAATGTGGTTTATCACATCTGCTTGGTTGTTCTCTAGGTCGGCAATCATGAAAGTTCAAAGCCTCATACATAACTTCCTCTGGGGTGTAAAAAATGGGTCTCGTGCAGTGGCCAAGGTGGCATGGGATGTTTTGATTAGGCCAAAAAGCCAGGGAGGGTTAGCTTTAATAGATCCCTTGATACAATCTCAAGCTCTCTTGACAAAGTTTGTAGTCAGAGGACCGTTTCCAGGGACAGAGGCATGGAAGGGTATGTTGCTTAATCAACTGATGCAATTATCTCCCAAGATAGGAGGAAACCGGTTGCCTTCTTTGAAATGGATGTTCTTGACAGATGTACAGACACCGAGATGGAATCTAACATCCAATAGATTTCTCATGGGAATCGTCAGAGCATGGGATGTAATCAAGATTTTTTTGGTTGTCGTGCATATAACCAAAGCATATCCTTCAATAGCTCATTTGTGGGATATGCTTTGGTTATATGCACGACAACCAATTAATAGGCTGATGTGGGACCCAGGGGAATGGTTTTGGACTAGTTCCATGATGGATCCAATGCAGAAAGTTCCGTTCTTTCAATATACTATGAAATTTGGTAGAACCTTACTCATGTCTAAGAATATTCCAACTCCTGCGGCTTGTTTAACCCCAGAGGCCGAAAGGAGGGTGGAAACTTCCTCCCAAGTTCCCTCCTCCTTTCCTCCTTGGGGACACACTTTGTGATTTCCTGAAGTCCACTCTCTCCTAGAGTTTGCCGTCGGCTCAAAAACACTGGAATAAGTGGGGTGTTTCAAGCAATCATTTGAAGACTTATTGGAAATGGATTTGGTCTTTTAGGGAACCAACAAAATACATTCTCTTCAGATGGCTCTTACTACATGCAGCACTACCAGTAGGTCAGTCATTGAAAGGAAATGTGGCAACCGTTCTTAGACAATGTAGTTATTGCGGTGACTTTAAGGAAACTACCAAGCATGCTCTCTGGTCCTGTTCACTAGCCCAACTGGTATGGAATAAAGTTCTTTCATTATTCCAGACAATTAATGCAGGTTGCCTCTTCTCCTGGGGATCAGCGGTATGGGGGGTTCTCCATTCCAGTCTCTTATTGTATGAGGCAGATGATGCTCTAGAGGCTAAGACAGTCATCAACATGCATCTAATATCTGTCTCCCCTTTTCAGCAACCTCAAAAGCAAATGTGTGCACCCCATGTATGGAAAACAATATCTACGGTTACATTATGAACCTTATGGAAGTATCGTTGTAAAAGACGATATGATTCCATAATTCCCCTTCTCTTAGATATATTGCCAGAATTATGGGAGAGCTTATTGGCGGTAGTGCATGGGCAATATGACAATATGTCAGGCTCTTCGGAGGTTGTTCTTAAGAAAAGGAAAAAATTACTGCAATTATGGAGGAAGTTGTCTCTATTCACGGTCTCCTCTCAAGGACCAATCTGGAAATATCATCATCCCTAGCCCTTGCCCTGATTATCATTTTTGTATATAACACTCTCTAATTGTACATTTTGTAGCCTTCCGGCGTTTTTCTTAATACTAATGAAGGAAATCTTTTTGGGAAAAAAAGTAGGGTATGGAACCAACAATAATTACTTCTTGATTGATCAATGGATTGTTTCTTTTTAGTAATGCCTAATATAGCTTGTGGGAAACCTCATTGCTTGAGAGAATGCTCAAAGAAGAAGAATTAAATTAGAGTGAGTTGATTGAATAACACATGGCCACATGATATCCATGTAGTTCATAATCCCCAAAATCTTACCAAATTGATTGGACTTATTGCGAAGCGACTTAAAAGAGACCAAATACCCATTCTTTCCAAAATAAAATATTGGTAAATGGCTAAAGACGTGTTCACTTACCCTATCCAAGAATTGCTTAATGTTGAGAGAATTCAAGAGCAAGTGATTAATTGCTTCAAACCAGTTTTGCATCTTGCTATGGCAATGTGTCTTTGTTAAAGAAGTACACAATTAACAAAGCCCCACATAAGGAGGACCATTGGAATAATCGTTCTTTCAATGGCATATCAACATGTAAAAATATTGTTTGCCTCGAGAGCATGACTTAACTATACTCCATTGTTTGTTTTATCATACAAAAATATCGGATCACCATGTTTGTTTTATCCTTGGAGCGAGAACAAGCAACTAATATATCTTGTTGGTAATAATTTGATTCATTGGTAGAATTATAGAGCCAATAATTAGGCAGTAATCATGAAAACAATCATGCTAAATCCTCTATTGTATGCCAAATTTCTCTTTGAGAATGATGTAGTTTATACGTATTTGCTCGCACATTTAGCCATATCAAATTATCAACATTCGTCATTAGATCCTTGATATGGTAAATACCCTTTTTAGAAATAAAATATGACAGAGTGGGTTCTTTAATTTACTAATTTACTCTAGTGAACACTCTCCAATTGCATTGAATTAACATATCTTGATACCATTCTATTCCATTGCATATATTGTGTGGCAATCTTCCCATTTTGTGGTGAACGGAGATCGTACAATACGTAGTGGCATCATTGTTATCAAATACTACATACAAAAGGATGGTGGTCCAAGATCTAAAGAAGTTTGATTTCAAGCATTTGCCCATATCTACCAACATTTTTGTCCACCATTGGGTTTCCTTTTCCAATTCCATGATCATTATTGCTTTCCTTGCTAAGGTGTGAAAATTCAAATTGGTGCATTTTATACCTCCCGACAACTTCATTGCCTAAATTTTATCACATGACGTCAATTGTTAACCTTTACCCACATGTTTTGCACTCCAAAATGTTCTATAATATCTATCTCACATGATGTTTTGAAGTGGCTTTTTGGACCAATTTATCAAAGGTAGATAGGATTGCATATATGATGCATCTCCTAGCCATATCAACAAGTTATGTCACACATATATGTTGAGGTTAGTAACTTGGATATTCTCAAGCTAACTTTTAACCTTGGTGCATGTTGTATAATTGCAAACCGTCCATAATCATGTGCATATTGTGTGAATAAGACGTAAAAAAGTATTCGTAGCATAGGCTTGAATTGAGAATCATTCATCATTGGACATCTATAACTTGCTAAAAACCAACTTGGACCAAATTGTTTATGTATTGAAGTGGATATTCTCAAGCTAACTTTTAGCCTTGGTGCATGCTGTATAATTGTAAACCATCCATAATCATGTGCATATTGTGTGAATCATTATAAGATGTAAAAAAAGTATTCATAGCATAGGCGTGATTTGAGAATCATTCATCATTGGACATCTATAACTTGCTAAAAACTAACTTCCGCGAAATTGTGTATGTATTGAAGTGGATTTGTGGCAATGTCATATTAGAGGGCACTTAATGGACAACCTTGTCTTATTGATTTGATTAATGTCCATGAATCTATTATACATCCATCAATATTACATGCTAATGAGGTTTTTTGGTGTAGCCAATAGATGATCTTTGACAATTTTTATCCAAATCCCAATCTTATCATTATTGAGCCTATAAAGTTCCATTGTAAAGTGTGAAGGGCTTTTTCTATATTAACTTGCATAATATCTTCTATTTATGTATATTTTACATATTCCATTCCAAAGAAAGCATCTGAAATATTATCCATGATATGGCAATGAGTTATAAACTCGTATCTGTTCACATGAACTCCTTTGACAAAACATTATTTGATTCTATCGACTAACATTTTGGCCACAATCTACTAGCTTATAAATTACTAGTATTAATGTGATGGATCTCTTGTCGTCAAATGTGTCACGTAGCTTTCTTTTAAGAAAGATTTTAATTAAACTTTCATTCCATGAGATGGCACACTACATTCTAACGATGATTTGTTTATCATATATATTTTGGCCTATCGCATTCAAGTATAGATTCTACTTCCATCCCATTCTAGGGCTTTTCATTTCCCTAGACCTTTCATTACTTCTTATCCATATCCACTTTCAACATTATAGGTTTAAGAACTTTAAAGATATTAAAGATAAATTGAAAAAGGGAAAATAAGAGGGCCTCTTTGCCATATTGATTGTGGCAAAGTTATTGTCTTGGTCAGTCCACCATTCAAAGGTATTGTCCTCGCAACTACATTGGCAAATTTGGTAGAAGTTTAATAAGTCAAACTTTCCATGAATTGTGTATCTTCCCAAAACTCTACTGTTCTTCAAACAATATTATAGTAGGACGTTTTAGTTGCTCAATAAATACCTTAAATAATTCATTTGTATTTCCATCCCAGCCTATCAATTGTTATAGATAGAAAAATGAGAAAATATGTAATCCACCTCGTCTTCCATGGTTGTCGTGAAAAAAGAAGAGAGAAAGTATTATTAATATTGCAAAATGTGTTTTATGTAGTAAAAGTCTTGTTAAAACCTACAAGGGTCAAAGTCATCTCATGACTACAATTGGTTTTAAGCATTAGCTTTTTACCAATAAACATTGATGAAGCAACTATTGTTTGGATTAAAACAAGAAAAGAACAATAAATTTTCTCATATACATAACAAAAAACATTAAGATCATTGTAACAATTCGGTTCATATATATTAGAAAGCAAGACTACATTTCAAGAGTGGATAGTAATACAAACATGGATTTATTCCTATGGAAGTTCTAATATTGATACCTCAAGGCTCATTGGATACATTGATTAGTGATTGTATACTATACAAGCATGATTTTATGCATTGATTAGTGATTTTATATGATACTTCTATGCATTGATTAGTGATTGTATACTATACAAGCATGATTTTATGCATTGATTAGTGATTTTATACGATACTTTTATGCATTGATTAGTGATTGTATACTTTACAAGCATGATTCTATGCATATTTATTTGATTCAATTGTCGATGTGATAAGTCAACTAGAATCACCGGTGATGTAACATGTCCCAAATTGAGAATCACGTCCTAAGAGAGTTAAGATAGCTCATACCAAATTTACTATCATCTAGGAAACATGCCTTAAGGTGATGCTTCCCTTGAATCATAGTAATGAACTTGCTTAATTGACTTGAACATAGGTAATACTACTTATACACTCTACTTATTGAAATGTATCAAAGTTTGTTTACGCCATCCCTTTTATGTTTCAGTTTAACTTAATTAAACTTGATAAAGGAAACCATATTAGCTAATTGAAGGTGGTTTCATAAAGATTTATGACCTAATTTAGTCCATGTAAACCGTGGTCCGATAGTCATAAACTTGGCAATATTCGAAATTACTTTTAAGCTTTGAAACTCAAGGTTCAGATATCTCCAAGTTAGGAGAAATTTTAGAAATAGGAGCCTTCAAAGTATTATTATATTTGTTTATGCATATGAATGAATGTATGTATATTACCTTTTGGCACACAAATGAAACAATTTCAAACAACCCAAGTTAGTTCATTCTTGCTTTGGCATTCTATCATCTTGCCCGTAGATATTGAGCATACAAATATAAGCTCCAACTTCTTTTTCACCCATGGGCATTGCATGTTCAAAGGCATTTCTTGCAAGGTCTACTTTGTTCCACTTCCGACAAGCACCCAATATAGCTGCCCACATGAACATATTTGGACAACAAGGAGCTTTCGCCACTATTTCTAGTGCCATATCTAATTGACCCGCTCTTCCGAAGAGATCAATCATACATGTAAAATGCTCAAAGGTTGGAACCATAGAATAATATTCAAGAAAGTAGTTAAAAAACATATAGCCTTGATTCAAAAGGCCAGCATGGCTACATGCATTAAGAACACAAGTGAATGCAATCAAACCTGGCTTTATGCCTTTTTCATTCATCGTATCAAGCATTTCGACAACATTTTCAAGGTCTCCAAGCTGAGAATACCCTGTAAGCAATGAGTTCCATGCGATTATATCCCGAACAGAACGGTTATCAAATACTTCTCGTGCTCTTGTTACCATACCACATTTGGCATACATGTCGATCAGTGCATTACCAACAATATGGTTTTCTATCATTCCTTTATGTACAATATCATCATGTAATTCCATACCTTTATCTAGTGCCCCAATACTTCCACATGCTTTTAAGCCATACGCAAAAGTAACTGCATCAGGAGAAACTCCTTGGATCTTCATTTGTTCGAAACAAACTAGCCCTTCCTCGGCATACCTATGTTGCACATATCCTACTATTAATGTAGTCCAACATACCAAGTTTTGGATGGGTAACATCTCAAAAACTTCATGTGCCTTTGCTAAAGAGCCACATTTAGTGTACATGTCAATCACTGCAACACCAACAACTTGATCTTCTTCGAGCATACCTTTTCGCTTGATTTCAGAAAACATTTCTTCGCCCATATCTAAGTCTCTTACAACACCACAAGCTTGCAAAACACAAGAATATGTGACCACATCTGGAGACACTCCTCGAACCCTCATTTGACAAAAGCAATGAAGAGCTTCCTCCATATACTCGTGTTGTACATATCCTGATATCAATGCAGTCCATGAGATGACATTACAAACTGGAAGCTTATGAAACACCTCTTGTGCTTTCTCAAGAAACCCACATTTCACATACATATCGATCATGGCATTCCCTGCAGGTAAACTGGTCTCCCAGAGTCTTTTCCTTTCAATTAAAGCACATATTTGACCTCCTTTTTCTATGTCTTTAAGGACACCACAAGCTTTCAAAGTGCAAGAGAAAGTGGCTGCATCAGGTAAAACCGCATGTATTTGCATTTGCTCGAAACAGTTCAAGGCTTCCTCGGCCATGTCTTGTCGAACATATCCTGCAATTAATGCATTCCATGATATCACATCATGAATCTGAAGTTGATCAAATGCGTCTTGTGCTTTTGCTATTTCACCACATTTTCCATACATATCGACCAAAGCAGTGCCAATGAAGACGTTACCTTTCAATAAATTTCTTTTCACAATATGTGCATGTAGCTTCAATCCTTTTTCTAGATCTTTCAATTTAGCACAACTCTTCAACAACTTAACAATGGTATGCCCATTGGGATGTAGGCAAATCTCTTGCATTTCCTCCCTCATAAAGGATAAATGCGTACTTTAGTTTATCGCATTTGATACTGCTATTGATTAATGAATTCCAAGAACCCTTGAGCAGTCTTCTCATCACGGGAAAAAACGCATGCCTTTAACTTACCAAATTTGATGATTCCTGTGCGTTGATTAATGAATTCCATGAGGTCACACCCTAGGAGAATCAGAAGTTGTTGCAAGATAAAGTGACCCTTATCAAGTAGTGGTAATGAATATCTTATTTGGGTGAGTTTGGGTGTATTCATAAGAAGAGATTACCTCTGGCAAAGTCTGATGCCATGATCACTTCTTGAAGAACAAGACACCATTGCAAGTTGCCTCTATCTTTCTAGTACTACTACTTCTTCTTCTTCTTCTTCTTCTTCTTCTTCTTCTTCTTCTTTTTCTTGTCTCCCATGGCCAGTTTAGAAGCTCTGATATGTAGATCTTTCGATGTTCCCCTGCAACTTGTTCATACATTCAGTGCATCAGAATTTAGTTTGATGGGTTTTGGACCATGGGATTTCCCATTGTGACTAAGGGGCTTAGCTTAGGGGTTTAATGTATACTATAGGCCTCTCTTTGTGTTAAGAGAAGAGGACACAACTTCTTCCGTCAGAAGCGCATATTTGTCATGCTATCCCACCGGCTTGTCACATCACGATCTCATATTCCTGGCACGATCCATTGGGTATAGTGTGTATATCTTGGTGGATGATGGGGAATTCATTGTCCACATGAACCATAGTTCGGAGAAGAAATTGTGATAAGAAGAATCCGCCAATACCCATACTTATGTGGTCATTATTCATAGCACTGCAATTGAAAGGATTGTTGCAATACTCAAGTCAAGCATAATCCTGATGTATGTACGAGGACATCATCATAAGCCATGCACATGGATCTTGCCAATATGCTTCTTGATTTATGCATGGTTGTATTAACTTGGCCATATACTCACGTTTATAGCTCATGGAACCCATATCAATCTTGTGGGCAATAAAGGGGGGGTGCCATCCCACACCTCTTATTTGATATTAAGCTCGTATCTTTTGCATCATACTCCATAAAGAGAAAACATTATTGTGTTCTGACTTGTTTATGATGTATGAGTGTCTTCAAACTACTATTACTCATGTTATGGGTTCTCTGTTGTTATCTTTATGAATGTTGTTAGGCACATATGTTGATGTCTTTTTTCGAGGACATACTTTGTAGGTTTGTTCTCATCATGGGGCGTAAAACATGCCATTGACCCGTTACATGGCAATGAACCTATGAGTAATGGTGACCACAAATAGTAATTCTATCAAAGAGCATATGTAACAGAGGGAAATTAGATTGTCTATGAGAGAGAGTGTGTGTATGGTAGAAAATACACAATATTGCCAAAGACAAGTTTGGAGCAATCTATTGTAATGGGAGACTGAGTGGTATATCAAAAGTATTCACTTCATTCAATACAAGATAAACTCATGAACTTTTATTTCCTTTCTGTACTCCTACTAGAGCACATGCATTCCCCATTAAGATCAATAATTTAGGTGGATGGAGGCCAATTGACTCTATAAATGGTTGATCTTGTCACAACTAGATATTTGTTTTCTAGTTACCGATGCAATTTTGGTGGAGTTGCGAAGAGCTCAGACTCCATTTTGTAGGGAGCCTCTCTTTCCTCATGCACAACCTCCAATCACTGAGGATCATAAACCACTTCCCAAAGATTTCTGACTCACTACCTTCATGATGAAGGTGAAGTGTTATACATGTAATATTATACTAGAACCAGGTGACCATATTCTTTTCTTGGGTTGAGAAAGCTATTATCTTGCTTACTTCTTTTAAGTTTTCTTTCCTAAGAGTGTTTGCATGATTGATACATTGAACTCATTGTCTTAGTATAGATTGTAGATTCTTGAAGTGATATTGTGTAGCCCCTCCGATAAAACTATAATTATCTTCATCGTGCTTTTGCATTGCCTTTGATGCAATTAGAGGGATTAAGAAAATCATGTCAAACAATGCAACACTTCATCACCACCATGTTGATTGAAGAACTTGTTGAATGACAAGTTGAGCATGTATTTGAGTGGGCTTTTGATAATTCAGTTGAGCACGTTGCAATCTTGTCATATCAGTAGATCTCCATATCATTCCAAACAAGTTCATTATCAAACAAATACACTTCCTGTCAATCAAGCGAATTCATGTTATGTTGACCAAACAAATCATTGAATGGATTAAATTTTCCATGGCAATAAAATCATTCGTGAGAAAATCACTATTGCATCAATCGATGTCACATCGGTTGAGTGATCAAGCATGCCTATTGCTAGGTTGATAATGTACATTGTGACTGGTGCTTTGCTTGATCAAATATTAGCTTCAGCCAATTCTTTTGCATTAAGTGTGATGGCTTTCCAAAGAGTCATTACTCTTCTCCACATGGATGGGTTGGTTTATGTTGATGTGGTAGTATCTACAACAATACCAACATTCCAAATTGTTTTTGTGTGTTTCTCTATCTTGGAAACTCCTCTTCTTCCAAATTTTCATCTTCCATTACCATGTTGATTTTGGAAATCTATGTCTTATACATATGCATACCACATGCGTTCATGTTTGTCTACCGATAGTATCAAATGATCTTTTTCCTCTCCATCATTCATGACAATTGTAAATGTGGGAATAAAGCATTTGGCTTTGAGAAATATTACTTTTTTTTTCATCGTAGTTCTCTTCAACGAGCAACATCCAGTGTAGCTTGGAGAATATGGACAATGATAAGTAGTTGTGATAACCCATTAAGACATATAATTATCCCTTCCTTGTCAACCCACGAGTCAATTGAGACAAGAGAGTCATATAAAGCTTTTATCTAAAGGGTGAAGCCATTGATAGACATACCCCATTAGTGAATGTTCTTCAACACTCTTTGGAGTGAAGCTTGTGTGCTAGTGGCAAACTTTCTTGCTTAGATTTGTCCGCACCTCCTTTGGTAAAAATATTTTGCACATAGCCAAGCATGTGATTACGTTTGCAAGATGGTGAACACATATTGTTTCTATCAAGCTTCTTAGTTGGGATGCCGGAGTTTCCTAGATCAATACAATACAAGGTATATCCAATCAATTTATGAAAACAATAGACTCACACGAATCTACCCCAAGGATTGTGTGGTTGAGCATGATATCTCAACAAATAAACCTGATCATTGTTTTAGTGCGAGAGAAGAAAAACATAGCTTAAGGATTGCATTATGCCAAGGTATCATTCGTCTCTTTTCTTCTACTTGGGAGGCTACCTCAACAAAAAAAAATCTACACTTTTCAATGATAGTCATGATACGTGTGAAGATTTTGATAATTAAATAGTAATTGTTCTCCCATAGCCAACAATATGTTTAGAATGTGTGTCTATGAGACAAGAGATAGATTCTATTATCTTCTTCGAACGTCAAATATTGTCGCGATTCTATTATCCTCTTCGGAGGTCAAATATTGTCACGACACAGTGACATCAAATACATAGTAGGTGAGGATTGAACCTGCAAGCTCACATTAACAAAATGTCATGCTTGACCATTTTGATATGAGTATGTATTTGTATATAATACTTTAGTATTGTATAGTCTAGCATATAATACATTTCAGAATCAGAATATTCTAGTCATTAGTATATTCTTGAAATATTGTACGGTATATTCTAGATGGGTATATTCTAAAGATATTCAATCTCGAAACTTGTATAAATACTTGTAACCTCCATGGTCCCTTTCAGGGGATTCAACACCAGTCATTGATACATCAATCTAGTATTCTCATTTCATTCCATCTTGTCTCCTTCTTCAAATTCTCTATTTTCATGCTCTTGTGTCATTCCCAGCTTCTTAAGTTCCACGCTCTTAGCCCCATCATCCTTGCTCCGTTCAAGTCCACGGTTGGTGTATCTGTGACAGTTTGAATCCCCTCCAACTGGAAGCATCACTCGTCATCTTCATCGCCCTTGCTTCTAGAGTTACCATCGTCACAATCCTTCCTTCCAGAGTTACCATAATCAAGATCCTTGTTTTAGAGACGCTTCCTCATCATCATCGTCTTCATTGCCTTGTCTTCGACATCATCATTTTCAGCATCTCTTGTTGTCTTCATCAAATGCTACTTCTGTCATGGATCATAAGCTCAAGAGACAAGCAAGAAGATAACCAAATGGACAAGAAAGAAGATAGTATTAAAGGAAAGATTCCATAACTGGTGTTGTTCACCTTGAATTCCTTCAAGGTGAACTCCTCTATTTATACTACATGGCATGCATACTTGTTGCACGCATGTGAATCTACAATAGAGCATGTAGGTATGAATGCATGTGCCAAGTGTAAATACTACAAGGGAGCAACTATGCACATGATGTTAGCAAAATAATAAGGACCAATTACATACATAACTATGTACTAGATATCTTGGTTAACTCATAATACTAGATTATAACATGGTCGTGTCAAGAGTTCGAATCTTGACATTATCCCCCCTCCTACGCCGCCTTCCCAAATCGGCCGTTGGTTTGTGGGGATATCGGTGATGAAAATCTTGGATGACCTCTGGGGCATTTTGTAAATTTGCCGATGGTTCCCACATGGCCTCAGACATGGGGTAACCCCTCCATAGGACGAGGTATTGCAAGTGTCGACGGTGCCAACGCGAGTCAAGGATTTGGTTGACCTCGTATTCCTCCCCTGTCGTCAATTGCACAGGTGGTGGTGGTGGGGCCTGACGTCCTGGGAGTTGTGAAGCATAATGGGGTTCGAGGAGGGAGACATGAAAAACATCATGAATCCGGAAGTGGGATGGAAGGGCGAGCTGGAAGGCGACGGGATTGATGCACTCGATGATACGGAATGGTCCCAACTTCTTGTAATCAAGTTTTGCACATGGACGAGTAGTAAAGATGTGTCGACGTAACAATGTCTCCAACGACAAAGTGTGGAGTGGAAGATCGATGGCGATCAGCCTGCTTCTTGTATCGTTCACTAGCAAGACTAAGCTCTAAGGATAAATCATGATGTAGTTCTTCCAAAATGCGAGCGTGATCCTCCGCCGAAGGGTTCACGGAAGTGGTAGGAAGGGAAATGTTGAATCAAGGATGTAAACCATAGTTGGCAAAGAAGGGAGTGACGCCAGTCGATGCATGGAGAGAATTATTGTAGGCGAATTCCGCGAGCGAAAGTAAGTTCACCCAATCATCTTGTTGGTAACTAACCGAGCACCGAAGATATTGCTCAAGGATTTGGTTGACACACTCCGTTTGCACGTCAGTTTGGGGGTGATAAGTGGAGGACAACTTGACAGAGATGCCTAAAGTTTGTAGCAGGCGCTGCCAGAAGTGAGAGACAAACTGGGGTCCGCGATCCGAGATGACATCATCAGGGAGTCCATGCAAGCGTACCACATTGTTGAGTAGTAGATGCATCATTCCTTCTCTGGAAATGGTTTTGGAGCATGGAGTGAAGTGAGCCATCTTCGTAAACCGATCGACAACGACCAACACCGAGTCATAGCTATTGACCAAGGGTAGATCAGTTATCAGGTCCATAGAGATAGAGGCCCAAGGACGACGAGGACATGGAAGCGGTTGTAGTAAGCCATATGGCCGATGATGAATGGCTTTGGAGCGAGCACAAACCTCACAACTCTTTATGTATTCTTTGACCAACTTCCATGGTTGTGGCCACCAATACCCCCGAGAGATTAGCTTGAGGGTTTTCGCGACCCCAAAATGACCTGCAAGTGGGTCATCATGGCACACCCGCAACACCCAGGTGCGACATGGGCCCTCTGGGACGTATAAGAGATTATCTCGGAACAACAAACCCTCTTGTATGGTGAAGGTGTCAAGATCCTTCCTTTTGGTCGCCTTGGAGGGGTTTTGCAGACTATCTTGAATCTCGTTGGCGAACGCATCGGTCTTCGATGCATCAGTGATTTGTTGGAGTAAAGAATCATCCTGCAATATACAAGTGGCAAAAAGATGCAATTGGTCGGATTTCAACAAACATCTAGATTGTTGAGCATAAGCAGCATCCCCAGGGCGGAGTGCAAGGTTAGCTCGGCGAGAAAGGGCATCAGCCTTCCCATGTTGGCCACCAGGTCGAAATACGATCTCAAAATCGTAGTCGGCGAGAAATGTCGACCAACGGGCCTGCCTTCGATTCAAAGTACGAGTGGTGGAAAAATAAACTAAATTTTTATGATCAATCACTACCTGGACACGATGTTGTGCGCCGGCCAAGTAGGGTCGCCATTCTTCAAAGGCAGCAATGATAGCAACAAGCTCCTTGTCGTAAATGGGATAATTGATTTCGGATGCCGTAAATTTTCGGGAATAGTAAGCCACTGGGTGCATTAGGTTGTTGTCGTCTGCCTGGGATAAGATGGCGCTAGTGGCAAAGTCAAAGGCATTGGTTTCGACTTGGAAGGGTTTTGTGGGGTCGGCATGTAGCAGCACCGGGGCAATGATGAATGCGTGTTTGAGTGAGTCGAATGCATTTTGCGCCTCCGAGGTCCATAAAAATGGAGTGCCTTTATGGGTGAGAGAGATAAGAGGTTGTGTTAGGGTGGAAAACCCCTTGATGAAGCGACGGTAAAAATTCGCGAAGCCGAGGAAGGATTGCACATCTTTAAGTCGCCTTGGAGTTGCCCACGCTTGAATGACAGAGACCTTCTTCATATCCATGGTGATGCCAGTGGGCGAGATGATGTAGCCCAGAAATTTGATCGAGGTACGGTCGAACTCGCATTTCTTGCCTTTGGCATAAAGGCCATGCTCGCGAAGTTTGGCAAGAACTAATCGGACTTGGCGAGTGTGCTCCTCCATGTTTGGCGAGAAAATGAGAATATCATCGAGGTAAATGACAACAAAAAGATCAAGATATTCCCGGAATATATCGTTCATCATATGTTGAAAAACTGCGGGAGCGTTAGTAAGACCAAAAGGCATTACCTTGTATTCGAAATGCCCATACCGTGTTCGAAATGCGGTTTTCCATTCATCCCCCGGCTTGATGCATACTAGATTGTACGCTCCACGCAGATCAACTTTGGAGAAGACACGCGCAACTCGGAGCCGATCAAGGAGTTCGGGGATCAGAGGTAGCGGATAGCGGTTGCGCACTGTGAGTTTGTTGAGACCTCGGTAGTCGATGCATAAGCGTAGAGAGCCGTCCTTCTTCTTCACAAATAAACTGGGGGCCCCGGCTGGTGACTTAGAAGGTTGAATAAATCCTTTCTCAAGGTTCTCATCGAGATACACACGAAGGGCCTTCAACTTTGGTGCAGACAACGCATATAGAGGACCAAAGGGTGGACACGCACCTTCTTGAAGATCAATCGGACAGTCATAGAGCCGGTGTTCAAGCAAACGATCAGCATTACATTTTTCAAATACGTCGGAGAAGTGTTGGTATTTTTCGGGAATAACATAGAGTGTGTTAGAAATGGCGCCACAAACAAACCCATCCTGGACCGATGATGGGGTAGTCAATTCGGAGTCGACCGTCTCCGAAGGATAGGAAACTGAATTTACCTTCATACTTTTGCACGAGCATCTTGGTTTGCTAAATGTGATCGAGCGGTTGCACCAATCCACTATTGGATTGTGCGCCTCCAACCACGTTAGTCCTAAGATGATCGGATGTCGAGGAGATGCGATGAGGTAAAAGGCGAGCTCCTCTTGGTGTGAGCCCACCCGAAGCCCTAATGGGATTGTAGCTTGAGTAATTGCACCTGACGAGAGGACGCACCCGTCGATGGCTTCAACTGGAATGGGTTTTGAGAGGCCAACGACAGGTACGCCATGTGCTTGGGCAAATGCGATGTCGATGAAGCAAGAAGATGCCCCAGAATCAAGTAAAGCAACAGACTAAATGGAACTAGAGTTAAACGAAAGCCATACCTCTAATGTGAAATTGCCTGATGGTCTGGCAATGGAACCAAGAGAATGTGGGCGACAGGAGATGTCCAGTTGCATGGCTCCTACTGCAACCGAACAATGTCGTTTTCCGGATGTTGGGGTCTGTTAGCTCGATGGAATTGTGGGTGAGTACTCCTAGGACAATGGCGAACGACATGACCGGAGGCGCCACAATACATGCACAAGCCATTAGCCCACCGAAATTGTCGTTCAACATCAATCAATGGCCGAAATCGGGCTTCATCAATTTCCATGGGGACATGAGCATCTGCCAAAGTAGGCGAGTGTGAGGATGCTTGGGGTTGTATGATCGGGGCATGGCGTGGAAATGAATGAGGTGGAACCCAAGTCCGGCGCTCTTCTTGGCGAAATTCGAAAAGACGATTGTCACAATGGCCTGCTTGTGAAATCGCTTGGGATAACGAGGTGGGCTCCGGAAAGTTTAAGAGAAGATTCTTGACATTGCTTTGAAGGCCGCGCCGAAAGTGATCAGCTAAAGCTTGATCATCCCAATTGACGTCGCATGCTAGTTGTCGAAATTCTGAAGCATAAACCGAAGCTGCACGCGAACCTTGTTCGAGTGCATAAATCTTGTTAAGAGTTGTACGTCGTCAATCCGTCTCTCCAAATGTGGCCTCTAACTCAGCGAGGAAGGCAGGAAAGTCCTCCAATAGAGGTGACGAGGTTTCTACCAATGGTTCAAACCAAGCTTGGGCTGGACCGAAGAGAAGGGTGCCCACAAGGCCGACTTGTCGAAGACCATCTCCATAACGTTGAGGTTGTAGCCGAATGATAAGTCGAACTTGGTTGATGAACCCTCAGAAACGCGACCTCGTTCCATCAAATTTTTCTGGGAGGCTAACCTTAGGCTCAAGAAACTGTGACGAAGCTAGGCTAGATGTTGGTAGAAGATCGGGCTCGAGGCTAGGTTGTTGTGGGAGACTAGGGTTCGGGGGTTGTGAGGATAGGGAGGTACCGACTTGAAGTTCTTGTAAAGAATTTCGAAGAGCTTCATTTTCAAGTTGTAGTTGTCGTAAGGCTACCATTATTTGGCCTAACTCACTAGTTGAGTCGAACATAGCTATGGCTTATGAGAGGGAGAGCTATGAGGATGGGAAGGTGAACAAACTGTCACGGATCATAAGCTCAAGAGACAAGCAAGAAGATAACCAAATGGACAAGAAAGAAGATAGTATTAAAGGAAAGACTCCATAACTTGTGTTGTTCACCTTGAATTCCTTCAAGGTGAACTCCTCTATTTATACTACATGGCATGCATACTTGTTGCACGCATGTGAATCTACAATAGAGCATGTAGGTATGCATGCATGTGCCAAGCACATGATGCTAGCAAAATAATAAGGACCAATTATATACATAACTATGTGCTAGATATCTTGGTTAACTCATAATACTAGATTATAACATGGTTGTGTCAAGAGTTTGAATCTTGACAACTTCACCCAACCTTCATCGTCATCAACACTACTTTGCATGGTCTTTCATTATCATCATTGTTCCACCCTATTCATTCATCTATAGGTAACATTTTGCATCACGATTTTGGCCAGGATTGATTTCAATCGCTCACCTTCGCAATTTTGGTGGGGGTTACAACCGCTCACTTTCCTGGTGAGGATTGAATCATTTGCTCGTTTGCACTTCATTTTCATTTCGGTTCAAGTTTCACTCCGCTTCTGAATTTTGTCATTGTTGCAGAACAAGCCATCACTAATGTTTTAGATAACATGTGTGGTATAATCAACCATCTCCACATAGTCAAATCACTTGGTTGTTGGTATATCCTAGAACCATTCATCGTGACTCATCATGTAGTAATCGGATATGTGCGAGTCCACAAACCACATATCATTTATCTTTCTTGTGCTTGCTAACATGAGCTTAGCCTTTTGCTTCATTATAAACATAATTAGTAAGTTTTCAATAGTTGGTGGCATCACTTTTCCTCTTCTAACAATCCTAAATGTGGTTGGGTTGGCCACCACAATTCCAACATTTTGGTTTGCTTCACCATCGAAACTCTCCATTTTTTTAGATTTCGTCTTGAGTGTCCACTCCCATATTGTGGTTGGAAGTATCTCATCCTCCTTCATTGTGTCGCCGATCACTCATTCTTCTTTCTCTTCAGGAATTGTGGCCGCTAATGTGTTTGTTAAACATTTAGCCTTCAAAGGTTGAGCTCTTTAAGTTGACATGGTTTTCTTCTACCAACTTTTCTCTCATGAGGGCAAGGGTCCTCAATATGTCGAGTCATTATGAAGGGCTACCAAGACATATTTCTACCATCTCTTCCTTACCAATGTACACATCAATTGATACAAGGACATCACACAAGAACTTTAGGGTGTAGTCATTGATTAGCATGCCCTTTTAAACAAAGATCTTCTTAAGGTTTCCCATACTTTGGAATCTTTGAATCCATTGATTAACCAAGCATGTTATCTTGTATGTAAATTGCGCTACAATACATTACATGGCTCATTCCTTGTTGCCATCCCATCTAGTCAATGTCAATTATACTAGGCATGTTTTCAATATTGTCTTCGATGTATTGCCAATATCCGTGTTTGACAAGGTATTGATGCATCTTGTATTTCCACCATGTGAAATTATTGTGGTAAAGCTTCTCGCTTGAAAGGAGGACACATTTATTTATTCATCTTCTCAGCTTTGATCTCTTATTGTCAATTTCTCCCTTTCTTTACAAGTTATGTAGCCATATTTTGGTAGCGATTTTCAACCGCATGAATGCATGTAAGCCAAACCTTTTCAAGCACAACACGGAAGAAGCAGATGAACTATGATGATCACACCCTCACCCTCTAGTGCCATATGGAGATTTGGAGAAGTAGATGGATGGTAGTTCTAAGGTGCAACAAAGGACGTTTAGAATATGTGTGTGTGTGCACTGCTATACCTTGCTTTACAACACAAGAATGTTTTAATGAGTCTCTTTAAGTTGAGAAAAGATGAGAAGGATAAAGTTTTGTATGTATTTCTAACCCGAGATTTTCCGAAGTAGAAAAAACAGGTTGTTGCATTAAAATGCACATGTTCTAATGGAAAACGCCGTCGTGATCTTGCTCTAGCATTCTTCCTTCTTGATGGTGATTTAAGATTAGATTAGTTGACATGGTAGAATTCATGCATTTAACATCTTACATGATTAATTTCGTTGGATAATAAGGGCAAGATTGAAGTTGAATGAGAGATGATTGTTCTCCTACACATCTTAAGTAGTATTTGTTCTTGGCAGCAGTGATGAACATTGAGATTAAATCTAGAACAATATCTCTTTTGATGATGAACATTTAGATTGATGATAACACTTACCTTTGGTCCTTTCTCAGATTATCTATACTCGTTGAGATGGAAAATATTATAGACTATTTGTATATTGGCTTTGGCCACTTTAATTTTAATACCAATGGAGGATATTTTTTATGGAAAAAAAGAAAGAATATGTGTGTGTGTGATATGGTGGATGCACTAGACAAACATGTATATTACCATTGAGAATACATGATGAATCAACAACATTACAATGGGGAAGAAGGGGAGAAGGCAGGCCAATTTGTATAACATTCCCTTCTCACTACTTTGACTTAGTTAAGATTGCTTTTCACTCAACTGAATCACATCTCCACAACCAAGATAATAACACATACTACAAAGGGCGTGTTGATCCAAGGCATTTGACCTACATAGTAATGGAAAGCTCAGAGTGCAGACAATGATGATTTAGAATGAAGCTCGAAGGCAAGACACGTGTGAAGATGACAAGGTTTCAACGCCGAAAGAGTGAGGAGATGAAAAACCTTTAAGGTCATTGCAAGCGTGCATGCGGAGTGAAGCTTGGGGGGGGGGGGGGGGGGGGGGGTCGGAGACGCATGGGCACGACGCTTCCCGGACAAGTGTGAACATGGAGATGTCCGGACAGGTGTGAACGCGACGAGGCGCAGATGTCCGGACAGGTGTGAAAGCGACGAGGTGGAGATGTCCGGACAAGTGTGAAGGCGACGAGGCGGAGATGTCCGGACAGGTGTGAAACCGGCGGACAAACGGAAGACGAAGAGCACTTCAAATTGTTTTACGATTTGTCACACGCAGACATTTTGGCTATGGCAGAGAGGAAGATCTGCTGCTTACTTCGTTTCTCTTTCAGAACAGGAGCAGAAAGCGAACGCGAGGATGATGATGAAGAAGAAGAAGAAGAAGAAATAGATGGTACCGATGATGATAAAGACGAAGTAGATGGTCACGATGATGAAGAAGAAGTAGATGGTAACGGCGATGGTGAAGAAGAAGGAAGCAGATGGTGGCGATGATGGTAAAGAAGAAGGAAGCAGATGGTGACGATAATGATGAAGATAAAGAAGGAAGCAGATGGTGCCGATAATGATGAAGATGAAGTAGGTGATAATGAGAAAACGATGGCGAAAATGTTAAAGAAGAAGCAGATGGTGAAGAAGATGATGATGAAGCAGATGTTATCAAGAACGATGATGATGATGATGATGATGATGATGATGAGAAAGCGATGAAGACAATGATAAAGAAGACAAAGATGAAGAAGAAGGTGATGATGATGATTAATCTTGAGGACAAGATGAAGGTGCTGATTGCTTCTTTCCGTTGATGAGCTTGAGATATAGTTTCTGGTACGTGGAAGAGTCTTTCCTTAGTTTGGTATTAGATCAGAAGAATACGACTTCTTATTGATGATGAAGTCGACATTGCATTCGTCTATGGCAGAAGCTTTCTGACTTCCAGGAAGAAGAACAGTCCCTTCTTTTTGTCGTAGCAAGCTTGGAAGCCTTTGGCCATTGCATAACTTTCTTTCTTCGTTTTCGTTTTAGAAAAGAAACTGACTTCTTGTTGACGATCAACTCAACATTGTTGGCCATAGCGAAGCTTTCTTCGTTTCAGAAGGTGACGATTGCTTCTTGCAGCTCATGAACTCTTTAGAATAGGCTATGCAGAAGATCTCTTCGTTTCAGAGAAGAAGAAAAAAGTAGTCTTCTTCCGGATGATAAACTCGATATTATTGGCTATTGCAAGGCCTTTTTCGTTTCAGAAAGGAGAAGAAGCAGACTTCCTCTTGATCTCGAACTTGATATGGTTCGACTACGGCCAGTCTTGCTTTCTCGGAACTTCTTCTTGATGAACGGGATGTGGCGGTTTCCTTGTTTCAGAGAAAGAAAAGTCAGACTTCTTTTCCATGAATTCTATGCAGTCTAGCTATGGAGACTCTCTCTTCGTTTCGGGTAGAAGAAAAGCAGGCTTCTTCTCGATGAACTCGATCTTCTCTGGCTACAGCAAAGGTTTTGTTCTTCGTTTTGTTTCAGCAAAGGGAAGAAGGAGAAGAACAAGAAGAAGACTTCTTGATGAACTCGATAAACTCTAAGAGGAAGAAGACGAAGAAGAAGCGGACTTCTTGATGAACTCAATACACTCCGCTATAGCCTCAGGCGTGCATGTGTTCGTAGTACAGTATGCAGACAATCCCAGACCAAAGCTCGAAGGAGTATGACCATGGCGTTCAGTCTGAACCAGCTTCTGAGAACAAAGTGAGCTTCTTCTTCTTGCCATGGCAGCCAGATCTCTGAGCTTCTTGATAAAGCGTTGGAGGTGTGTTGAAGATTGAAGATACAGGAATAATGGTGAAGATGGGAGCTTTCTCTGTCTCATTTTCTTCTGAGGACGTGAAGGTTTCTCTGAGGAATGAATCGTATTTTGTATAATTTTCTTCTTTTGTGGAACTGAAGGTTTCTCTGAGGTACAGAGGTTTATCTGTGTATTTTTCTTCAGATGAACTGTAAACTTTGAAGATTTGTTTGTGCAGACGGATGGGGAAGAAGAGGAGGAAGAAAACGATGAACGAAAGCTAGAGGAGTTGGAGGACGAATAGGCTGTAGAGCTATGGTTCATTTTGGGGGAAAGATCTGGGGATATGTGAGCAATTCGATGATTTCTGTGTCGATACATGACGTATTCAGATGAAATTCCTTGATCTTTTACGCACATATGTGAGAAATGATAGATGAAATCTTCATCTTTCACAATTGTGCTGCAGAAAGAATCAGAAAAGATTGGAGTCTTGATCTTCTACAGATATTCTGAGAGAAACTGGCACCTTGGTCTTTCACAGAGATGATGAAAAAAAATGGAAAGTCGATTTTGAACAGATATACAGAAGAAAAACTAGTCTTAGCATAATCTTTTGCAGATATGCTGAGAAAATATATGGGAACTTAAAAGGAAAGACAGACTCTCAGAAAGAATTGCATGAATTGAAATTCTTGCCGAAATGAGATCAAATTCCAATGGCATCAGGATAGATAGTATGGATTGAACACAGAAAAGAGAAACCCAGTCGTCTCAGCAAAAATGATATGGATTGATTTAATTTATACTGAGAGGAGATTAACTCGAAAGCTATGTATTGGACACTAACAAGGCGTAAAAAAACAAAGATATCAACAAAAATCGTATGGACTTGAAATTTAGAGAAGAATATAAACAACAGTATATCAGCAAAGATTAAACAAGGAAAAGAAGATAAAAGTCCCAAAGGTATTAGTAGAAATTGAATATATTCAGTGTGATAAGAAAGAGGGGTTTCTTTGTAAGAAGGAAACTTACACTGATGTTTTCAATTTAAATAAGGTATGAAGATGGATCTTCACCTTGTGTGTATACATGCATGAGGAGCATTCAGTTGTTTGAGAAGACCAAACACACACACAAAAACAAAGGGCGAAGAAGAAGAAAAACACTTTGTAGGGCATGAATAGAGTTGATAACAAAATGCACAAAGAAGCCTTTATTATTGTGCATAGAGAGATTTGATAGGCAAGAAAGGGGATACAAAAAAGAAACCTGAGACAGTTTTCAAAGACAAGGAAGAAAACGCATTAAGGAACCTTAGGTAGATTTGATAGAACAAAGAAAGAAAACTCATATAGAGAGATCTATCGATTAAGTTCGGTAGACAATAAAGAGAGCACCATAAGAAACCGGAGATCAATGAGAAAGACAACACAAAACACATAGGAAACCTGACATGGATTCTTGAGTAGGCATGAAGGAGAGAAGCTCTTGTGGTTACATGCAAACCTTAATGGCTCCCCCTCCTTTTTGTAGCTACCCATGGTTGTTGTGGGTCCCATTTCTCACATTATTACAGAGTAGCTTTTGCACCCCCCCCCCCCCCCCCCCTCCTCAGCAAACATCTACTCATTTCTTCTGCATCATCCAAGGAATGGCCCACTCTTATGCCTTCCTATTACATACTACCTAGTCCCTATCACATTATTGTCCACCCTTTGTCGAGGGTTTTTCTTTTTCCTATTCTAATTGTAAATTAGGTTCCTAGTTGGAAACCTCAAGATGAGGGTTAAAACCATATATAGAAGAATCTTAAGTGTGGGGAGGGGGGCAGAAATCTACTTGTCCTATTGGGCGCTTTCTTCTCACCATTTCAATTATAACTTTATATTACCACTTAAAAACATTAGATATTTGATGAAAACTGACGAAAGAATCTTCATGTGTACAATATACCCCATGGGTACCCCATTGATAGTCGGCGCTAAAAGCACTTACAAGAATATTTTGACGTTACCTAGTCAAGGGTCATGTAACCTTCGACAATCATAGAGTGATCGCTCAAGTGATAAAATGAACTCTCTAAAAGAGCCTTCGTCTTTTTACCTTTTATATAGGAATCACTAGCTGAAATTCAAGTTGAAGGGGAAACTCACAAAAGAATGAATAACATGTACAAAATGCCCCATGGATAGTCAGCAATAAAAACATTTAATTTTTTTTTGAAAGATTCCTATTGGAAGCTCATGTACCCTAAACACCCATAGATCATACATAGATTGTTTTTAGGTGTTTGCTTAAAGAGTGTTTGGTTAAAGAACGTGAAATCATTATAGGAAATTGCTTAAAGACTATATTTTTGCTTGCTAAAAGAGTATGCAGTCCTTACAAGAGTTTATTGAAAACCACATGAAATGCTCATGGCTACATATTGCATCATCCCTTGTTTGGAATCTACATTGCATTCATGTCAAGATGATTTTACTCTCTATCATGCTTTAAACTAACTCTCTGGAGGCGTTTATTACAAGTTTTCATTGATAGGGAATTTGTTTGTTGTTTTTCCATTTAATGAACTTTTCTATTGGATGTGTGCATTCATTGGAGGTTTTCATCTTTCCTCGGTGATTGTTGCTATGTATTATAGCTGATGAATGGTGAAGTCTTGTGTTCCAACTGAGGTGCATGTTATAGGTTCCAATGTCTCAAGCTTCATTTTAGTCCTTATGTGGGTATCCAACTTGTTGGATGGACCCAACCTTGCATTACTTATCCATTCACATGACACAACTTATTTGTAAATGATCAATAACTTAGCTTCAAGATTCTCCATTGGATCATATGATTCGATTGTATTCATGCGTTGGAGTCTCTTATTTTGTAGAAGAACGATGAACAAAACTTTCTTTTGTATAAACTTTGTCTTCTCTTTTATGAAAGTTCAAATCCCTTGTTTTCTTTTGGTGCAACTTCTAAATGATGGAGGTCACACTCTAGAGTTACTAATGAACAAAAACATCGCAAATAGTTGTTGAAACTAGGTTGTTTTTTACTTGCCTAATCTTAGTGAGCCATTAATAATAAGCCAAGTTTATTGAACCATTACATTAATGAGTCAAAAAACTTTGTTGTTTTTCCTTATTTTGAGATTTAGTTGATGAATTGGTTTCCCTAATAGTTGGAAACACTTTCTAATTGTATCTATGTATTGTGGGCCTTTCCATTTCCTTTGGTCATTTCGTTCCATTTTGTAATCATATTGTACTAGTTCATTGTATAGCGTATTTTCGATATATTATTCTTGTGTCTTTCTTGTAACGGAACATTTCATCACCACATGTAATGTACTTGCATTTGAGATAGAGATTATGATGTGGCCCAATACAATTTCTATATTAAAATTTCAAATAATATAACTACATATGCTCAAAGATGTGTTGATATCAACTTCTAGCTAATATATCAACTTATCTTTGCGCATAAGTTCTGTAGATTAAATTTTGTTCTATATGGTTGTATGTTACCCGACTTGAATACAAAACACTATTAGTAATATTTTGATTTTGGCTAAATGACATTTCTTAAGAATAAAATTGTTGCTTAAAGGCATATGAGTTGACCATGAATCCAACAATGTGGATTTGTAGCAAGATTTCTTTTTTGTACTTCAAGATATTCCATTGTTTAGAAGTGCCCAATTTTAAATGGGATTGAACCTTTCTTCTTCCTAAGGACTTGATTAACACCATGACAACCACTACAAACCATCTTTCTTTCTGTGGGTTTGATAAAAAAAAGGTTTCATCACTTGAATCTTCAAATATCATTAAGCTCAAAAATATCCATTAAAAAGTGTTTTTCCATCTCAAAGTTTTAAAAAGTCGAGTTATTGTGAAGGAATTTATTGTTAACTAAGCTCTTCTCATAATCATATGGAAGTCGCCCTTCTACTTACCAAGTTCATCGTGTCTTTATTAAACTTAACAAACATAATGTTGAGTGGTTGGTATTTGGCAAACATATCCATGGCTCATCCTTTTAACATAATGCTACATTTTAGCCAATATGTCATAGAACTTTTCTTGATAATTAAAGTCACCTTTGGCATTGCATAAGATAGTTATTATATATTTCCAAGTTCATATCCTTAACATAAAAGAAAATAATGCAATGTGCTTGGTAATGCATCAAAGTGTAAGATTGGTTTCACACATCAAAGTATATGATGGTTGCAATATGTAAGGCGATGGAAGATTTATGAAAGATGATAACATTTTTCTGACAAAGTTTAATAAATCCAATATTTTGGTAGATAGAAACTTACGGTTATAGGGACCATTGTGTTCATGTGTTTGTATGCGAAAGAGACTTGAATGAGTGAATGTATAACATATCACATGCATATGCTTCTGCATGTGCATGTGTCGTGGTTGTACATGTATTGTTTTATAGAATGTATCGATATAACACTTCCAAATTTGGGAGACAATTTTAAATAATTTACCTAGGTCCCATGACATGAGCATATCCTTCCTGCCATGGTTAAAAGTATTTTTGACATATAACTTTAAATATCAACAAGCTTCACTAGACATGATTTCGTCCCTTTCATGCATGTCATCTACTGTCATGAGATTATGACTTCATATAAAAGATATAATATATCTCCTTTAAGATACATCTCCCCATTGTTTGCTTTCTATATGATAAACCTTAATGGTTAACATATACAATATTTATGAGAGGCTTAGTCTGATAGGAGATTTGACTTGCGAGTAATAAAATGTGCATTGTCATTTGCACAATGGTGTTTAATGAATACAAATGAGAGAGAGAGAGAGAGAGAGAGAGAGAGAGAGATTTTATTATCGTCTTCGGAGGTCAAGTATAACCTATGAGACCAAAAATATTACATTTCACATCATATATTTAAAAGTGAGTAGCGACTCTAGATGTTCAAGAACTTTACCAATGAACGTTTCAATAGAGAGTGACACTATTAAGAGAAATTTGTGCAAGGATTGGGTTTGGTCGAAGATGTGTGGAAAGCATAATCAAATGTGATCAAAGGCAGAACATTGTATCGAAGTGTGATACTAATACACCCGAACTTTTTTTAAACAAGTTGCATAGTCGACTTTTTTTAGTAACACTTTTATTACTAGTGGGAAACCTCAAAGTGAGGTGAAAACCCACAAAGAATAAAGAGAAATATACAAGTGTTGATTAGACACTAGAGAGCTTAGAAGCACTCAAAGTAGAGAGTGTAAATTTGTAGTGTGATGTCTGTAAGTTGCAAACAATCAAATAGAGATTGCCTGAGGGATTTCTTAAAGAAGCTAACTTCGTGTAGTTGGTTGCAATCAAAGACCTTATTATTGCGGGCCGTCCAAATGGTCCAGAGTGCCCAAAATCTTGTTCATTGGAGAAAAGAGACATTGTTGGATAGGGTGCACGGAATTTGTCCAAATAGCCAAAAGTGTTTCCCAAAGCTTTGGCCAGAAAATCTGTGAGAAAGAGATGCACTTAGTCTTTGTACAAATGTTGTAGTGAATGAGCAAGTCCATAATAAGTGTGGGATTGTTTCCAATTGTCCACCACATCTTGCAGTATATGGCAAGGCTATCTATCGTTTTTGAAGAATCAACCCTGTCAGGAGCACACCCAATAGGCATCTCCATAGGAATACCCGATGCTTAAGTGGAAGATCATGCTCCATAATCTTGCAAGCCCGTTTTTCCACGAGGATTGTGACTTGTGTAGGTGCCATAATGCAAGTGCATGTTTGTGAAACCACGGGGTTCGTTGCAACAACATATACATTGAATGTGTTGTAACCTTATTCATTGGAATAACAATGTTGCCTTTTTGTAATGTCCAGTCCTGAATCCTACGATCTCCATCTAGAGGTGGCATAGGTACTAAGGAAAGTACGAACTTTGTGACTTGATTCCAGATAACACGATGATGTGGCCCAAGACTATAACGACATGTAACATCCAGTCTTGAATCTTGCGATCTCCATCTAGAGGTGGCATAGGTACTAAGGAAAGTACCAACTCTGTGACTTGATTCCAAATAACACAATGATGTGGTCACAGACTACTACAACATGTCATGTCATTGAAGCCTAATAGGTGACCTTGGTCATTTACCACATCTACAATTGATTTTAGCCCCTTCTTTACTAAAAAATAAGCTATCCCAAGCTCTTGTTCAGCTAGTGACCGTGGGAATATAGCACCCCAATGTAAGCTTTTGAGGCATAAAGAGTTCCCTGATTATGAATTCCTGCCTCTCCATTTTATGTGGTGCAATACTTCCTTCCAATGCTTTAGAAGCTTTGAGCTAAACGGGCAGCCCTTTGATGTGCTCCTCAAGCTTTCCAAACACTACATCCCAATGCCCTAATGCATAGTCAATTACTCTCATCACATGTGCCCCAATGCCCCATCTCACATCGCAATGCATGTAAGCCAAGTTGCATGGAACCAATGGTTCAAATGATAAACAATGGGACAAGCTCTAACATATATTGATGTGTGCAGTTTCCCATTTGTTGAGGTATATGGATTTTATAGTTAGGTGCAACATATGTACCATAATGTCTTAATCGTGAGCCTCCACATTTTTCCCGTGTCATGATACATTGGTTGCAAAAAAACAAGGAAAAATATGTTGTCGAAGAAAATCGAACCCAAGTCATAGGCAGGAATACATACCACTACACTACAATAATGTAATCAAGAATAGAATTTAGACATTAATGATGAGAGAGAGCCCAAATGATGGCATTTAGCACAATGTATGCCATGTAACTTGCCCATTGAAAAATAGAAATCAATTTGGACATATTGGCTCATCTCAAATTTGCATGTGACACCTTATCTCAATACTACTATTTTGCTTCAAGAGTCTCAACTCAAGCTTCGATGCTTACCAATGATGCCCTTATGCCAACTAGTATTACAATAAATTAGAGACATTTTCTTATTATATATCCCCATAGTTGTTGTAGGAACAATGCCATGTCATTAATATATACATTGCATTAAATTGAGTCAGGGAGAGATTTTATGATGATATTTGGAGGTCAAATATGACTAGTGGAACTAAAAGTTGAACATTATGAAGTTAATATATGAGTTTTGACTAGTGGCACTCAATGTCCAAGAATTTTACTAATGAAGATTGCAATTGAAAGTGCACATTATTATTGTGAAAAAATTTGTGGAAGGAGACTACCATATTTAATGGATAAAATGAAAAGTTGAATGTAATTGAAGGTGGAGCGTTATATTTGAATGTAATGCTCATTCAATATACCTACTAACTTGTTCAAGACAAAATATGAAAGCTTATGCCCCAATGCACTACCATCACATCAAAAATAATGTGAGTTCAACTCATATGGAAGCAATGGTGTGGATGATAGTTAAATATATAACATGTATGGGTGAGAGTTATAGTTTGGTGCAACATTTGTAATATAATACATGAAATGTGAGCCTCCATATATTTCCCAAGTTGTGATACATTAAAATCCTCATTCACCAAGGAATATATTGATGTTTCCATCTTCCATACCTTTTCTACATGTCTTGCATCCATCCATAACTTAATATTAAGCTTGCGTTTGTTTTGACGCTTTACTTGCTTCATATTCTGAAATTTTAGGAAGTTGATGTTAGATTTTTTCTAATCTTAGGTGCATATCTAGCAATCCTTTCCATGCCCATGATCTCAATGTGAAGTGATCAAGTCACGAGAGTTGAGAGCATGTATGACATTTGTCTTTTGACTTGAATAGAGAGAGAGAGAGAGAGAGAGAGAGAGAGAGAGAGAGAGATTAACACCTTCTAAGACCAAATTTGGCCCATGAGACCAAAAATGAAACTTTTTTCGTAGTATGTGTGGAATTGAGAGTGATTATCAATATGCAAATATTTTGCTAATGAATATTACAATTGAGACTACAAAATGAATCTTTGTAGGGATTACATTGGATTGACAATGCAACTCAAATGTGGTCAAAAGCAAAACATTGCATCGAAGTGTCATGCTCATGCTCACGAACTTGTTAAGTGGAAAATATGCATAGTCAACATGTGTCTGTCTCTTGTAGACCATTGTGTCGTCCCACATCAAAGAGAATGTCAAGTAAGATGTATTCAGGCAATCATGTGGATGTTGTATAAAGGGATGGACACTAGAATGTCGAAGAAAACAATGATTTCATAGTTTGGTGTAACATGTATAATATAATATGTAAAACAATAGCCTCCACATCTTTAACAAGTTGTGATATGGTTGTATTAGTTGAAAAACCTCCTTCACAATGGAATATATTGATGTATATGAAGCAAGTGTCATGTATCCCATCCTCCAAACCATTTCTTCATATTTTGCATCTATTCAGTATTTTTAATCTTTTTACTTGCTTCCCATGAGATTTTATGAAGTCCATTTAAAGGATCCTTTTTATTCTTAGTCATGTACTCAATAACCCTTTCCATGCCTATGATCTCCATGGAAAGTGATTCAGCCTCGAGAAGTAGAGGCATATACAATATTTGTCTCTTGACTTCCATCAACAGAAAGTCTTTTTGGACATTTTTAAACTCTTTCAAATTGGAGGGTGTTCAACCCCATAGAGGATGGGTTTCATCAAAGTGTCAAAGAGGTACTTATTAAGAAGTGAACTTCAAATTTCTCCTCTATTGCGTATGTTCTCAAATGCAGAATAAGGTTCTTGGTTCCAAGCGTCAAGTTCCACGAGAAGCACGGGACAAAACAATCGTAGCTTTATTAGTCATGTTGTGAAGTGAAGACAAGAAAGTCATTCAACCCCTACATTCCACAATGGCATCTAGTAAACTAAGAAAAATATATAGTCTAATAAGAGGTATGGTAATCAAGCCTCAAAGTCAAGAACTTAAATTGATAGCTAATACCTTACTATTAAGATAACTTAATTACAAAAAAGAAAAGGATAAATAATGTTGGAGCTTAATAAGATGAACATATTTGAGTGAATGTGGTGTGTGTGAATGAATATGCAAACTTCTATCATCAAATGAGTTACTAGGGGTGATTTCATAATGGACCATATTGTTGGAATCACACCAATATTCAATTAAGGAAGTAAAGAATGATATGTATGCATCTATTAGATTGATTCTCATGAATTCTATGGTTTCATAAACTAGATTCACAAGGTTAGCATTTATATCTTTCGAAGAATACCACAAAAAACATTCTAGTGCCATCTTTGTGAATTATCTATAAAATCATCTTATCCTATGGAGATGGGACCTCGATGTCCTCTGAATATTGTATATATTCTTCCAAAGTTATGAAACATAATCTCAAGGACTTTGTAACTCAATGTTTAAAGCCATAATCATGTGTGGGCTTAGTGTACTAAGTGAACATGTGAAGTAATGCATGGTTTTAGGTTCATTTTCCTCAAATCATAGGTAACAAACCGATGTTGGTGTGAAGTGAACTAAGGTATCTGTGTTTCCTATAAAGGGATCTATGATTGTTATTAAGACAATTTTCTTATGAATAATGGAGGGAATATAACTCCATTGTTAATGACCATCTCAAAAGTAAATCTAGGGTTTATATACATTTTGATTTCTTCAAACAAAGGTATTTGATAAGTGCATGTGCAGAAGTATATGTAAGCGCACTCAACTTAGTGGAAGCATGTGTATGTTGCATGCTTAAGTTTTTTCCTATGTGCATTTCATAATTATGCACACAATTATGTGTAATTATGTTGTAGTGGGGTTGCATGCTTGTATAAATGGGAACATGGTCCTTTTCATACATGGAATGAATGCATGTATGTTGTCGATGCACACTCCCATATTTCGTACACTACATGCAAATGTTTTGTTTGGATCCCCTAATGTATGTACACATGTATATAAATTATACATATAGTCATGTGTGTTTGTGATACACACAACACGTAATGAAAACATGATTTAGCGGTAAAGGAACATTATTATCAAAAGACAAAATGGACAAACATATGACAATAATCATTATATGGCCGTGATATATGTGATAAAAAATCAAGATCACGTGGGCTTAGCTAGAGTTAGGAGGCTATTGTAAGAAGACAAAACAATAGAATGGAAATTTCCTATTGGAGAGATAAAGTGTGAGCGTGAATGAGAGAAATTATATTGTTGTTCATCAAAGTCTAGCATAACATGTGGAGTTGTGTCTGCATGTCAAAGAGAAGGCAACTTATTTGAACTTTTGTGTTACTATGTTTTAGTTGTGGTGAGGTAAAGGGGGGTTATGAAATCAATAGTTGAATAATTTTATGAGGCAAATGATTATACGGTGATAAAACATGATGCAAGGTAGTACAAGAATTGAATATGTGCCATGGGTTGGTGTCCAATAAGGTGTTAATATCCAACAAAAACTTAACAAAATTCCTTTGAACACGTTTTGAATTGTCCCAAGAAGCCAATTGCAATATCAAACCTGAATCGTGCAACATTTTAGGTATCAACACAATGCATCAAATCTAAAAGGAAAGGTGGGTTGAGTTAATTGTATCAAATTATGATGACTCAATGTACCACAACAACAAATTGTCATAACTAAAAAGTGAAGGGTTTAGACTACTGGTGTACCTAACCCAAAGGGCATTGTGATGCAATTAAACTTGAATTCGTGGTAGCATATACTTGTGATGGTTAGATGTGACTCATGTTACACTGTTTTTGAATGGATATGGATGAAAAAAAAGAGCCTTGCAAAGTTCTTGAAAGTACTTAAGTAGGTTTCCCAAGAGATATTGTGATGAGATTAGACATCAAATGTAGAAAAAGTTTTCTAAAAAAGACACGGTTCATACTTACAGAAACAATTATCACAAATATTACAGCCACAAGGATATTGATATCACACTATTTCTTCCTCAAAGGTATTTAAATGGGCCTTTTTAATGAGATAACATGCATGAGAGATAACCTAATTTGTCTCAAGCCTAACTGGTTGCTATTCAACTCAATGCGATACATGTATGATGTAATATTGATTCCTCTCCTTTTTTATTTTCTTACATTACTGCCATGAGTGAAGAAATCACTAAAACATTTAACTTGTCAAGCAAAGAGAATAAGATTTTGGAAGAAAAAGTCAAGTTTAGCCATGAGTTGGGTTGCATGGAATCATGTGTGTACCCCCGTTGCATTGAAGGAGAGTAGTCCTACTAAAATTGGAAGATCATATGGTTGCTCAAAGAATTGGCATGTTAAAGAATTCAAGGTTGGTATATAACATCAGAAAACAAGGATTGCTACTTCATGGTGGCATGTTTGTCAACCGTGCTTGGTAATTTAATACTTTGAATTATAGTTTGAGTTGGTCAAGTGGCAACAGTCAAAATGATGACAATATAGTAATATATCTATTGGCGGAGGTACTTGTGTCCATATGACTCCTAATTTACAATGGAAAGGAAATTTTCAAGTCTAAATTCAATTGTGTGACACAAAATGGCTCGATAACCATGCAAATTGTTATTTTAGAATCATATAGGTAGATCCACAACCTGCAAGTCTATATGAAGCAAGTTTCATATACCTCCTTGATATGGTCATATTTGACAAATATTATTTACATTACCAATTCTTGGGGCCTTTGTTCCAAAATAGGTAACAAATGGTCCATGGAAATATTAATTGTTTAAAAGGGCAAAAAGGGAAAAAAACCCACCAATGGCATCCATCATAAGATAATGGAAGGTAAAGAGAGATTAGCAAAGTGGGGAACATTTTGAGTAAAAGGCACATTACTTGTTGTATATGATGGTGGCGTTAGGTTCTTATGCATGATTACTTCTTGTTCTCATCCTCCATTCAGTGCAAAAGTGTTTATTTGGAGCACAATGGGATGGGTTTAAAACATTGACACATTTTAAATAGGACACATTTCGTGTCATACAATGATCGAGGAGAATGGAAAACATAGATTCCTTACATGACTAATTGTTAAAGCCATTCGTGTGGTTGTGTCATAACTTTGGGCATTAGTAATTGGGAAATTTTTATTACCCTTCCCTTTTTGTGGGTTTTTCTTAGCACTTTACCCTCCCCATTTTATAGGTTATGTTTGACTACCTTAAGTAATGGCGATTGTCATATAATTGGAGTATGATAAATGGGTTCTTGTTTTGATGGTCTCCATGGAGTAGCAAAAAAAGCATGTAGGTAAAAAAGAATTTTGTTTTGACAATTTTTGCAACTAAGCATTGTGAGCATCTTGTCATGAGTGGAGTTCCCTTTATGTCACTCAATCTTACAAAACCTTAGAGTTTTTCTTTGTCATAAGATCCTTGCTATTTAGTATTGTAGTAGGGACACGACTTATTCATTTATCACATTAATGTCCATCGTCTAACAATAGGATGATAAGTTGGCGTAATAAACTATTCCATATTGATAATTGACATTACAATCTTTAGCACAATTCCATCAAACTAGTTTGACCTTAAGATTCTTACATGAAAGAGAGATTTTTAACAACACTACTTTGTACATTTCTTAAGTGAGAGAGAGAGAGAGTGATCATTAACATCTACAGGAGATAGACAACCAAAATATGAGGGGGAACACACATAACATTGTATATGAAATTACTTAGACCCAACAATACAAAAAGAACAAATCGATACTTTTTTTCGTTCTCTTCCATTTTTTATTGACCAAACTACCCATTCAATAGAATACACTTTAAAGAAGAATTCCATCCACTCATTCTTTGTTCCTTTGACCCTGGTTTATTCTCGTATAATCGAAACAACAATAAAATTCACCATTTCTTTTGATTTCACAAATTCTCAATTGTCCACCTCGATTGCAACAGTATCTTATAATGAAATGCACGCTTGTCTCTTGTCTTGCAATTTTAATTCTGTTTTGTCTTGTATAGTTGAAATGACTACTTATTCCCAACGTTGTTTCGAAAGGGTGGAAGTGAAAGTAGAAATGGGCTAGCCATAATGAATGCTTTGTCGACCACAAATTGAGTATACATGTATGCCATTCATATCATATTGCATGGCTTGATAGATTATTCTCTTATATCTCATCATATTTAGCGTTCTTAAAGTACCTATCCATAGATTCTTAAACAAATAATTTTACTTTGATTTCACCCTTGCATGCTTTTTTTGGTATGATATACTTTGAAATTACATACATGGGAATCAACAAGGAGTATAGAAGGTTTATCGTACATGGAATTGAAAGTGTCGGATTGTTTCAAATATTTTATAGACTACGCAAACAATCATTAGATCTATTCAACCCTACAAAGTGAGTAAACTTCTCTTGCTTTTCCCCTTTGTGATTATATTCATCCACTAAAGCAACATAATGAAACCCAATAAATACCCCCAATTCTTTGTCATATATTACGAATCACGATCTAGAGAGCACTTGCACATTCAACCAAGAATTCGTGAATAAATAATTTGTATGCAATGTTAAACACTTATCAAACATTTGGGTAATGAAGTGCAACTACTAGGTGAACTACATCGTACACTTAAAACTAGTTATGTTCTTTTAACCATAATGATCAACATTACTTGAACCCACATATATTGAAGCTCACAACTAATTCATCATTTGACTCTAGTTGTCTCTACAACTATCTAACTCTTAAACTCAAGTACCAAATATATTCAGATTGGTAAATATTGATTCTTTTGTTGGCCAAGTATGCCTTTGAACTTAAGAGGATTTCTCTTCGTCGACCTATCCTTAGCAACCTTATTTTTATACTTACCAACAACCCCAAACTTTTTTATTAAGAAGTGCACAAGCATATGCATATTGTATTTCTTCATGCTTAGCATGGAGTAGGATGACCCTACTCGTGTTCCTTATCCAATCAATATGGGGTAGTTGTAGACAGCTCAACACTCTTGATCAATATGGGCTTGCGAAGAAGATATTTAATGTAGCTTCTCCATGATAGAAGCCAAACAGTTCCCAACATATCAACAATAGAGAAATTTTAACCAATAATATAATAAATTTTAATATATGGCAAGAGTAGGAGAGATACCATATGAGAAATGTTGTATATTAAGAAGGATTAAAACGAGAGATTGATATGAGGTTGGCAAAAGATTAATAGAAAGATGAAATGTAGAGTTTAGTTCGCTATATGAGAAACGAGATGATGGGGTACACCGTACCATTATAAGACCCTTAGAGTCTTGATTGTTGATGTACACTACCTTATTGCATGAACTTGTTGATTGCAGCAATACATGATGGACATTTGCAAGGTAAAATGCGTAATCAATACTTCATGGACACCCATTTGTATGCTAACTTTGACATTACAATCACATGGAACCCCCATTGCAATCATTTAGGATTACACCTATATTGTTAAGGGTGTAACAATAGGAATCAACAATTATGAAGCATGAAGGTTAATTTAGGCATTGAATAAAGGATATTGTTGTAGTCTTATGTGATTGTTTAGGATTAAACCTATAATGTTGAGGGTGTGACAATAGGAATAAAAGTCGGCAACGGTTCGGTTTGAACCAAACGGCGAAACCATGGTTTAAACAGTTCGGTTTTAACAGTTAGAAACTGCACTTTAAACGATTTAACGGTTTTTTATTTTTTAATATTAAAAAAAAATTAAACAATCTTTTCATTTTCAAGCCTTATCTCACATTTTAGGAAAATCTTTAAAATTTTAAATAATGAAATATTTTAAAATTTGACCTAAGTTGAAAACTGAAACTGAGCCACAAAATCGCAGTTTTAACGGTTTAATGGTTTAAATATTTGAATTTTTTTTTGCAATTTCGTGATTTGATTTTGTTCAAGTTTCAAAAATTTTAAACGGTTCGGGTTTGACACTGTCAAACTGAACCATTGCCGATTGTTAAATAGGAATCAACAATTATGAAGCATGAAGGTTAATTTAGGCATTGAATAAAGGATATTGTCATTTTCTTATGTGAGAGTTAGAGATTGTTCATGGAAATATCTCATTATATGTAGCTTGCTAGGGGAGAGAGAGAAAGATTTAGCGTCCATAGAGAGACCAATATTGACCCATAGGAAAAAGACATTGTTGTCGGGGATCAAATCCAAGTCACGCATGTGACAAGTGGGAATATTTACCATTATACTGCAACGACTTGATTATTATCATTATTAAAGGTCAATTTTACATAGTTTGTCTGAATTGAGTTGTGACTCTTGATGTTTGAAAATTTGATTGATAAAAGATATGAATAAGAGTTTACATTGATGATGTGGTTTCCATGTTCTAAGAAGAATGTGGTTTTGTAGTTTGATGCAACATACATAATATAATTTGTGAAACAACCTCATATCTTTTCCAAGTTGTGATACATAGGCATCGAAAAAATGCCTCATCTATGGACAAGTCTATTGATGTATCATGAAGTAAATGTTATACATTCCATTTTTCAAACCATTTCTTCAGATCTTCCATAACATGCATACAAAGTCGACATTTTTGCTTTTGCATGTCTTTTGAATATTTTTACTTGCTTTATTATATTTTTGTTAAATCTTTGTACTTGGTTTTTTTTTTTACTTTTTACTTGCTTCTCATTCAATATTAGGTAGTTGATGTGAGAATTTTTTTTAAACCTCTAGTGTGCACTAGATTTTCCATAAGCATGATCTCAATGGGAAGGGATATGGTTTCAAGAAATAGGTGCATGTATGGCGTTTGTGGTTTGTCTTGAAGAAACTCTTTTTAAATAAAGTTTTGGACATTTTCAAACTCTTTCTTAATAGACTTTGGGATGTTACAACCCCGTACTTGATCCTCATAGAGAAGCATTAGTGTTACCAATGTATCAAGTATGTATTTCTTGAAAATCTAGCATTAAATTTCGTCACCATTGGGCATAACCTTTGTTTTGGGATCTATTGACATTCAACTTGCGAAACATACAAAAGTTTTACAATATACTCAAAAGTTTTTGGACATATTCTAAAGCATTTGCAAAAAACGTCATATCATCTACATATTAATAAGCAGGATAACTACATTTTTTATGGTAACTTCTTTAATGCATTCTTACTTCACCATTTTATCAAATTCATCAATTTATGCTCAAACCAAAGAAAGTGGGTGAGAGTGAGCATCCTTACTTAATAGCAATGATGTTAATGAACAATATGAAATTCCATCTCCTATATACACATGGTATATCACATTCCCATAGATTTGAAAAATTGCAAGCATACATTCACTTGGTAGCTTGAATTCTTCCATCTGTCTTAAAGATGCTCACAAGGCACTATCTCAAAAGCTTTCTTGAAGTCTTGCATCAACACTCAAAGAGTGACAAGGTGATTGATAGTGTTGTGTTTCCAAAAACCCACTTGCTATCAACCTCTTATCATTCTTTTTCGTCCATGCACTTTAACTTAGCTTCCATTATGTATGCAAATAACTTTGCCATAAGTTGTTAAGTATCATTTGGACATCTTGAATTCAATGCTCTAAATCAGGGATACAATAAGTACTCTTTGTCGAAGTAGGGTAAGAGAGAGAGAGAGAGAGAGAGAGAGAGAGAGAGAGAGAGAGACTAACATTGTAAATTATATATAAAGGTAATTGTCACAGACATGACACGATTATGTCAAGATTTGAACTCTTGACCTCTTGTATTATAGTCAAGTGTTATATCGTAACCAACATATTGAAGTACATAAATTACATTATATATATCTTCATAGATTATCTATTCACGTTCTAGGAGTTTATAGAAAGTTCTAGAAGGTTCTAGAGGGTTCTAGAATATTCTCCAAAATATTCTCAAGAATATTCTAATGTATGTACTTCAACTCACAATATAAATACTTGTAACCTCCTTGGTCCCTTTCAAGGGATTCAACGCCAGTCACTGACACATCAATCTAGTTTTCCTCGTTTCATTCCATCTTTCATGCACTCATGTTGATCACACCTTCTAGAGTTCCTAGCCTCGTCACTTCTAGCTCCAAGTTCGTAGCCCATCGATCGTAGCCTCGTCATCCATGCTCCGTCGTAGTCCGCGGTTGGTGTGTCTGTGATAGTTTGAATCCCTTCTAACTGGAAGCACCACCCATCTTCGTCATCGCCTTTGCTTCTAGAGTTACCATCATCACCGTCCTTGCTAACGAAGTTACCGTCATCAACATCCTTGTCTTCGACGTCATCATTTTCAACACCTCTTCGCCCAACCATCGTCGTCATCAACACTACTTGTCATCATTTTTAGGTATCGTTTTGCATCACTGTTTTGGTGAGGATTGCTTTCGATTGCTCACCTTCCGAGTTCCGATGGGGTTCACAACCACTCACTTTCCTGGTGGGGATCGGATCATTACTCGCTTGCACTGCATTTTCGTTATAGTTCAAGTCTCGCGGACTTCTGTTGGCGAGGACCGATTTCGATCGCTCACCTTCCCAAATCCGGTGGGGGTCACAACCACTCACTTTCATGTTGGGGATCGCCTGATTTTCTCGCTAGCTCTATCGTTTGTGTCGTGTCTTGGGTCAAACTCGACTATTTACCCTCTCATAATAGAAGAAGTCAAGTTGACTGCTTCACTTGCACTCCTTCGCCCGTTTGTGTTCTAGTTCCCGGTGAGGGCCGCATGGTCGCTCACTCTGGTTTGTGTTCTAGTTCTGATGAGGACCCCGTGGTCGCTCATTCCCATTCATGCTTTAGTTCCCGATGAGGACCCCATGGTCGTTCACTCCCGTTTGTGTTCCAGTTCCTGGTGAGGGCCGCATGGTCGCTCACGCCTGTTCGTGTTTTAGATGAGGACCGCACATGATCGCTCATGTTCCAGTTCTCGATGAGGGCCGCATGGTCTCTCACGACCGCATGTTTTCGATGAGGACCGCATATGGTCACTCACGTTCCGGTTCTCGATGAGGGCCACACATGGTCGCTCACTCCCATTCGTGTTCCAGTCTCCAGTGAGGACTGCACATGGTCACTCACTCCAGTTATTGTTCGTGTTCCAGATCCTGGCGAGGACCGACATGATCGCTCATGGCCGTTGTTGTTCATGTTCAAGTTCCTGGTGAGGACCACACATGGTAGCTCATGCTCGTTGGTGTTCGTGTTCCAGTTCCCGGTGAGGACCACACATGGTAGCTCATGCTCGTTGGTGTTCGTGTTCCAACTCTCAGCGAGGACCGACATGGTCTCTCATGCCCGTTGGTGTTCGTGTTCCCTATGAGGACCGCACATGGTCGCTCACTCCTGCTATTGTTCGTGTTCCAGATCCCGATGAGGACCGATATGGTCACTCATGCCTGTTGTTCTTCATGTTCCAGTTCTCGGTGAGGACCTCACATGGTCACTCACGCCTATTGGTATTCGTGTTCTAGTTCCCAAAGAGGACTCCACATGGTCACTCATGTCAGTTGATGTTCGTGTTTCCAATGAGGACAACACATGGTTTCTCACACCCACCACTTCCCATTCACCCCTACATCGTGCTTTCGAAAAGGCAACCGTAAAAGGGAGGATAATGTAACAGACATGACACAGTTATGTCAAGATTTGAACTCTTGACCTCTTGTATTATAGTCAAGCGTTATATTGTAACCAACATATCCAAGTACATAATCGTGTTATGTATATCTTCATAGATTATCTATTCACATTCTAGGAGTTTTTAGAAAGTTCTAGAAGGTTCTAGAGGGTTCTAGAATATTCTCCAAAATATTCTCAAGAATATTCTAATGCATGTACTTCAACTCACAATATAAATACTTGTAACCTCCTTGGTCCCTTTCAAGGGATTCAACGCCAGTCACTGACACATCAATCTAGTCTTCCTCGTTTCATTCCATCTTGTCTCCTTGATCTTCATATTTGTCTTCATGCACTCATGTTGATCACAATTTCTAGAGTTCCTAGCCTCGTCACTTCTAGCTCCAAGTTTGTAGCCCGTCGATCGTAGCCTCGTGCTCCATGCTCCGTCGTAGTCCACGGTTGGTGTGTCTGTGACAATAATGTATATGAACAAGTGTAAAATGGGTCATAACTATAATTTAGTTAAATGAAGGAAGTATAAAAGTGAAACAATAAACCTTTTGTAGGGTTCATCCTCATTCTAACTCCCTACAACTAAATGTTCCTTGCTTTTTTCATCTAAAGCTTCAAGCCTAATTACTGTAATAAACTTAAAGTTTGTATATAATTAAACAAACATATAAAAGATGGATTGTAATGGTAATTTCTTATTTCTTCTATCAAATCCATGGATTTGTGATAAAGTTTCTTAGTGATTAAATGTTAATGTCTTGTCTTATGAATGTGTTTAGGTCATAGGGCAAAATTCAAGTTTGCTTTAGTGGTTTATTTGAGCATTATTAGCTTGGGAGTGATCAATGCCCTCTCTTACCAGACTTTCCCACAAGGGGTGGATGGTGGTGTGTCCTCGCAAAATGGCCTTGAAATGGTTCTCAAGAAGAACACTTGAGAAAACATAAACTTTCATTACAGATACTTAAAGACATTACATTAGTTCATATTTTACGTCTCCCTCTTTAGGTAAATGTTATATCTAATTTGTACCCCATTTTTTACGCCCTGTCATGTTCAACATGCTCTATAATAGTAAACTTGCTAAGCATTGGGGATTGGTTGATGATCGACATAAACCAACAACCACATTTGACCTAGGAAGTTGTTAACCTTGCCAAATCCTACGCTAGCTTGGATTTATGGGAGCTAGCCTAACTAATTAAGATACACCCTCCATGACTTAACATGGTTTCTTGTTGATATGCAGTTTTGCTTTGTCACTGTTATTTAGAGTTCATGATGGAAGTGTCGAACTGCCAGGGTTATGAACGAGGAGAGTTCATAAAAGAAAGGAAAAGAGACGAGCACAAACAAGAGATGAAGATAATGTAAGATTATAGAAGCAAAACTGAAACAATATATGACAAAAATATGTTCTATTAAATTAAGAATAAAATATTTTATTTGCCAAAGTTACAATATTCAATTAGGAGGGTCAATCATAACACCTCATCTTTGCTAAACTTTGACTTGAATCCATAACTTCAATATTAAGAGATGAGAAACTTTCCCAATATGATATATATTCTAAGGTCTTGATGCTTCAACCCCATCTCCTTAAATAATCTTCAAATAAGAGTGCACATGTGCGCCACGTTGGTTGTTTCTAGCTCACTTACCACCCATACTAGCCATCACTGAAGGGCATTGTTTTTAGCTATAGGTACTTACATTAAGTAGTCAGTCCGAAAGGCATTGTAACTAGTGTCATTTTCTTGAACCTAATCGGAGGGAGATTCCCCGATCTATGTATAAGCCTCCTTGTACAATCTCTTTGTAATAATCCTTCCTAACTAACGGGAAAATAGCTTCATTTTGGAAAGACAAAAATGAGTACACATGTGCGAAAGTGTGTTTTGTTGATCATATGTTAACGTGGGATGCATGATAGCCATGTTGCTCATCTAAGTAAGCATGTATGCAATATTGTGTAACACGTAATTATAATGATGAGAATATGCTTATAGAAATATTTATCCTCATGGTTCACACTTGGTGGTTGATATGTGAGGTTATAGGTTTGAGCCTCGCACATGATACTATAGCACTATTTGAATTTGTTTTCATATTGTGAAGCAATTCTTTCACAACACCACAATTGTTATCTAATGATTAATTAGTTTTGTTCGCCAATCACTTGAATGTGGAATTTGGTTGTCCAAAACATAGTATGAACCATATGTACCATACATGCATTCACATTCGCGTAAGAAAAACACCCTCAGAGAATGATAAATACCATACTTTTGGATTAACTATTTATTATGAAGTAAATAAGCCTAAAAATGAAAAAAAAACATTAAAAAAATGGAGAAAAAACAAAAAAAATAACACAAGAATGTTTGAATAACATTCGCATTCATTTTCCAACGTAGGAAAACGAATGTTATGCTAGATGAACACGAATTTTACGTACTATGGTCCAAAACCATATTTTATCTTTTGACCTACTTGGTTATGCTATCAACAAGGGAATTCATAATATTCATTCTTAACTAATTGATCATTTTATTTTTCCTATTGAGAATAATTTTTACCTCACATTGTTGGGAATGTGTTGCAATTCATCATTTTTGAGCTTTTTGTATGCTTGAAAATATTTCTAGAAAGTTTAGTACCATCACCAACACACTACATGCTTTTATCTTTTATCCTTCATTGGAATTGATACAAAATATTCTCCTCCTTTGACTTATGATCGAAAATTATTGACCACGATTAAAGTGGCATACATCCAACACTTGTATTTTTAAGATCATATATCCTCGTCCATGAAACATGTACCAACAATAAGATACTACTTTTGCTACATTCCAACACTTATATTTCAAAGATCATATTCTTGGTACATGATACATGTCGATTTACTTCCCATTGCCTGCATCAATATAACTCTTTTGCTATATTGATGTGGGCACTGGGCATGTCTCTCATGTTATGATGTCATTGCATGTGCGAATATCTCAACACAAAATGTATAGTACTATGTGTACTATGGGACGCACCTACATCTGTAAGTAGCATAATAGTCTCAACTCAAAGAAAAATGGTACTTGGATCAAGAGTCATCACAATTGAATAGAATATCAAGGTAATCATCCAAACAAGTTGGGATATAAAATACAAATACCTTAATGTCCAATTTGTTCATGCATTGATAACATGGCATTCTCTTCTAAATTAGCACTTAGAAATGAAAGTCAAACAAAGGGAAGAGTCTTTGTACATCATGATGGAATGAAGTTATAGAATACCAATGCACTAAGATCATGTGTTTGCCATTCTTTGCATTTGGCAAGCGTGACATCACCTTCTAAATGATTAATTGGAAAGGAAACAAGTATAAAGAGAAGAGTTTTTGTGTCTTATGAGACAAATGACAAAATAACCAGTCAAAGCATTCATTGACTCTCTTCCCAACAATCCAAAGTTCAAACTATAGGCATCTTCCCTAATGACCTAGCTTTTTCCCAACTAGTAACTTTGGGGGAGGAGGGGTACATATACTCACAAAAGCCATTGTCAATGCATAAACATAATATTGGAATTACCTTAAGCCTTTCATGGTTGCTTAACATTCACAAAAGGTGAACAACATTGGCAAATGGTTGGTTCATTCCATGGAACTTGATACTCTACCACACTGAAACCCTTTGACCTCCCACTTCTTTTCGAGAGGCTTGGATGGAAATGAAAATGGGCCTAGTATAGAGTCATTTCATTTATCGAATATGTTACATCATAACATGTTTTGTACAATACTAGAACTCTTCGAGCTTAAGTTCTATTTTTATTTTTGATGATTGGGTAAATACCCTATTTTTTTGTACACCAATTGTTTCATGGGCCAAATTTGGCCTTAGAAGACTTAAATATATCTTTCTTTTTCTCTCTCCGTCAATCTATATCCAATATCTCTCTCACACCAAAATTTAAAGATAAATCGAGAGGGAAGAACTCAAATGAATATATCTCAATTGGTAACCCATTGAACCCGTATGTTTTGCAATGGGCATCTAGGGAATGGAAGTCCTTTAGGAGTCTCTTGCGAATAGAGACCCAAAGAGACGAGGGGCGAAATTTCGAAACAAGAGGGGTATTTTTCGGGAATTCGAAAACTCAAGGGGTATGTATGTCTCGTTTTTGGTTGTTGAGAGAGGTAGGAAATTTCAAAAGCAAATTTGTTATGTTTTGAAAATGAAACTCGTGACTTTTTTGAAATGGCGCGCGCGTCCCAACGTTTGGGTTTCCCGTAAGGAGCATTCAGGCACCGTTGGATTGACCCTTCAATCGGACGGTTGGGGAGCAGGCAGAGATAGGATCGATCCACTACAATCAACGAGATATTCACCGTTGGATGCTGTTACGAAAATCTACGGTCTCGATGGCTCGCAGAGGTCCTATATAAACGATTTAACGGATGAGTCTGTGTCATTGTCTTCGTCTTCGTCTTCGTCTTCGTCTTCATTCCTTTGGCAGCTATTTTTGAAGAAACAGAGAATACACAGAGAACTTGCTTTCTGTCGCCATGTCTGGACGAGGTAAAGGAGGCAAAGGTCTCGGAAAAGGAGGTGCCAAGCGCCATCGCAAGGTTCTCCGCGACAACATCCAAGGTATCACCAAGCCTGCTATCCGCAGGCTTGCCCGCAGGGGTGGCGTTAAGAGAATCAGTGGTCTCATCTATGAAGAGACTCGAGGTGTGCTCAAGATCTTCCTGGAGAATGTCATCAGAGATGCCGTGACCTATACTGAGCACGCTCGTAGGAAAACCGTGACTGCTATGGATGTTGTTTATGCCCTGAAACGACAGGGAAGAACACTCTATGGTTTTGGCGGCTGATTCTACTTCGCTCTATCTTTGAGTCTCTATGGTGTTTTTCAACACCACCATTGATCTGTTATATGTTCACTCTGTATGATGAATGTAATTGAAAGAAACCGTGGTATGTTTGTATGAATCAGGTATATAGTTGTATGTTCGTTCGATCAAAGAAAGAATGTCGCATTTCTTTGTTTCTCGCAATTTTGTTTAGCGTAAGGGAACGCACAGTTTGGCATTCTCTTTTCAGATGTGCAGGATTAGGGAATACTTCGCGTTGAAAACAAATTGTTGTATCTTCTTGCTAGTAGGATCCAAGGGAAGGAAGTTTTGTAAAACCTACCGTTCCTATTTTCCAATGAATAGGGGGTAGTTAGTGTGAGGAGAGCGCGCCTGAGGGGACAATTTCGGAGATTGGAGCATCATTTGCATTATTTCCATCAACAGAAGATGTGCTTAGAAATTCTTCTGTAAACCCTTCTCCGTAGCCCTCATGAACATACATGCTTATACAAATGACCACATAAGCTTACTAGAACTTATGCAGAACATATTTTTCTGATATTTCAAATACATGAGAAGATCATCCTAACAATAAGAGTGAGAACAAACTCTTAAGAAGATAAAAAACAAAAAGAGGGAAAAAAACTCTTAAAAGAATAAGATAAAAGAATCGCCGCTGCCGGGGATCGAACCCGGGTCACCCGCGTGACAGGCGGGAATACTTACCACTATACTACAACGACTTGATGTTCAGCTTTCCTTAAATACTAATAAATATATTTTATATTTTTTTTACTTTTGATCAGAGATGTCAATCAACACTGGTTGTCTTGTATCTTGTAGTGTCTTCTGGTGATGGTGTTTTGGGTGCCTGTTGCATTGCATATAAATCTTGTTGTTACATCAATGGTTTGTAGATCGCTATGAAGGCATTTACATAAATATCTCATTGTTGCATCAACAATTTATAGATTGCCATGAAGGTAATTTACGTATAAAACTCGTTGTTGCATCAATGATTTATAGATTGTCTTATTGCGGTGGGAGTAGTGTTGAATGTTCATGGCATTGGTGAAAAACCATTGAGAAAAAGAGATCAATAGGTTATAAGAGAACAACTCTTGTCATCGTTTCCTTTGTATTGCAATTCTAGGCTTTTCAAGCTTGAGATTGTGGAAAATAAACCTCTAAAAACCAAATTTATTTATAAGAAAATGGGCCATAACCATTTATGTAACTTTCTCAAACTTGAACATGAGTGTTGAGTTTAATTGTAGGTTGTAGAATGTAAGTGTTACCGCAATATCACATTTAAATTGGCAAATTTTAAAAATTTGCAAGTAATGTCTAAATTGAATGTTTTTTGTTTGGCATGCCAAGATGCATTGGCTTGTTAAATCCATGCTTTCTTATCAAGATTATTATGGTGTTGTAAGGGTGGGCATTTCCAATGTTTCCTTGTGACACATGTTGGCATACATTGTAATGTTTATGATTACTCCTAATATGTAAAGGTGTGTGTAAGTCCAAGGATTGCCTTGTTCGAGATGAACAAAATCGTCAAAAACGGTTTTCTAGCAACACTAATGATGAAGGCTGGATAGAAGGTAGAAGGAAACATGATAGGAAATCCTCGGTGAGGACATCTAGTGGTGTAGGGATAACATCTACCAAAAGATCGCATGCAACGCATGATGATTCACAACTTAACATGACAAATTTACAAATAATTCCTTTTAATAATAATGATATACAACTTGAAAGAGAGGAGGATTACGATATTGTAATTGACTGTGACATTGTCAAATCTATGATGTACAAACCCTTGAAAGGAGGGAATGATCATGAACAAATGACAACCTTTGAGCCTTCCTCATTACAACGTGAGTCTCACATGGAGTTAGCTGTAGTAGAAAAGAATGAAGAGAGTAAAACTGTGATATCTCTTGAGGATGGTCATATGGATGGGTTGTAGTATTCTAGAAGGTTAACTCAGGCTAAAACAAAAGCCTTAACAAGCCATGGTAAGAATGCACATGAACTCATGCTTGGGAAATCGGTTGTGCGGTCATATACTATGGTTATGAATGGAGGTATGATGGTAGAGGGAAAGAATACACTCTCTTCATCAATAAAGAAGGATACATATGCATAAGTTGTGTCTAGGAAATCCTAGAAAGGATTCAAGATTGCCGGGCAAATCAATAAGCCGAAGAAAGCAACGATTGAGGAGAAGAGGATGAAAGGTAAACAACTTTTGTTAGCCTATGGATAATTTTCATATTGTCTCATGGAATGTTCAAGGATTGGGTGGTGCACAAGCACAAAAATTTAAGGCTAGACTTAGGCAAAACTTGCATAAAAGCTTTCTGCGATATGTAGATATGGTTTTTTTTACAAGAACATCATTTGAGTCCATCAAGGGTAGATTCGTATGGATCCTTATTCAGTGGTTCTTGGACCCATTTTTGGAGTCCCGCTATTGACGAATCTTACAATAAAGCTGGTGACTGTATAACATTAGCCCAAAAATGGTCCTCTCATGTGATCGACTATAGGGTTTTAGTGGAAGGAAGAGTGCAAGTTATTATTGTAGAAATCCAAAATCAACAATTGGGTTTTATAAATCTATATGTTCATAATGCATCATCAGATAGGAGGAGGTTGTGGTCTTATCTGTGTGATACTTTGCCACATGTGGATCATTGGTGTATGGTTGGAGATTTTAATATGATTGAGGATAAGATGTATAGAAGTGGAGGTAGCCAAGCTGTTTTATATGGTTCAGAGTTAAGGTTTTGGGAGAGGTTATGCTTTAAGTATGGTTTTCGGGATACTTGGTACCGTTCTTCCTTTACCAAACATGTTGAATCATTGCAATTCTCTAGATCAGATAGACGGTTGTTAGGTACTAATCTAGCTCGGTTAGACAGATTCTATGCTGATGACTTGTTTCTAACATTAGGAGGGTCATTACAGATATTAGCTGGGACAACTTTCTTAGATCGCTCACCTCTTATTGTTACTTTGAAAAAAAGGGGGAAAATGGAAGGCCTTTAGGACACCTATACCTTCCTCGTTGTATGCTGATGTTGTCATTAGACGAGATATCTTAGCAATTTATAAGAATTCATGTGTATCACAAGTGATGGGGTGTATTAGAGTTGCAGATGCAATTGCCAATGTTAGTAAGTGAACTTGTAGTAAAGCAAAGGAAGACCGATCTCAACTAAAAATCAAGATATTGAGTACTAAGTGAGCGATTGTTTCGTTGCAACATTTTTAGCAACGTATGCCGCAGGTAACGTGGGTGATGTCTGAATTGAATAATACAATGGATAAGCTCTCTAAACTACAAGATGCTTGGGCTCAATGCTCTTATAATTCATTTGCTGCAAAGTGGGCACAAGTGGGGGATAAAGTCTCTGCTGATTTTTTCCAAATTGTAAAGGGAAAAAAATCTTGTAATGGGATGAAACAACTTCAAAGGGATGACGGATCCATCACGGAGGATGTTGGGGAAATGAGGGATATTGCTACACAGTTTTATAGCAATCTATTGTCTGCTCAATGTTTTACACTTAATCAATTGGTGACTCGTCAAGGTGTGTGGCAAACCATGCATGCACGGGTTTCACTACATATGGCAATTGTTTTAGTTAAGCCAATTTCAATTTTTGAAGTAAGAGCTGCTCTTGATGCAATTGGCTCCCATGTATGCCCTGGTATTGATGGGCTTTCAACAGATTTTTCTTCGGAATTATTGGGAATTTATTGGGAAGGACATTACTGTTGCATTTCAAGAGGTATTCGATATTGGAAGTATGCCAAGTAAATGGATAGAAGGTATGATATATCTTATTCCTAAGTTGGAAGGGGTAGTGGTTGATATTAGGAAGTGGCGACCTATTACTATATTGAATACTATTTACAAACTATATGCTAAGATGTTGGCTATGAGATTGCAACCCTTTTTAACAGACATCATTCATAACACCCAAACAGGGTTCTTACAAGATAGGAGTATATTGTTAACATTTTCTTATTTTGGGAAGCGGTTGCAAATTCACAAGAAAGGAAAGAGGATTTAGCTATCTTGTTGTTGGACTTTGAAAAGGCTTATGATAGGGTAGATTGGTCTTTTTTGAGGGGCACTATGGAAAAGCTAGGTTTTCCTAATCAATGGTTTGTTTCCACTCTTTACAACTCAGCCATTAGTAGGGTATTAGTAGCTGGAGAGCTAGGCCACGCATTTTCAATTTCAAGGTCAGTGAGACAAGGATGTCCGTTAGCTCCCTTTTTATATTTGATGATTGGAGAAGCTTTTAGTAGTTTTCTTAGAAGTAATGTCGAGAATATAAAAGGACTGCAATGGCCTTGGTTAGAGGAGCAAATTGTGGATTGTCAATTTGCTGATGATACAACCTTGTATTTGCAAGGTTCTCACAATAATTTGTGTAGAGTACAACGAGCTATTGATAGTTTTTGCTATGCTTCAGGAGCTGTTATTAATTGGAATAAGTCAGTGGGATTCTGGGTAAGTACCATAGTAAACCCCTTGTGGTGTCCACAAGAAGGGTTTCAATGGATTCCGCATGGTAAACCTATAAGATACCTAGGATGTCAGATAGGAATTAACCTTGTACCGGAAGATCATATAGCTCCTTTGTTGCTTGCTATAAGGAAGAAATTGTTATATTGTTATATTGCTAAATTGTCATTGGCAGACCGGGTTGTTGTTGCCAATGAAGTATTGTTGGCTTCCATGTGGTACATTTTGTTGGCTTGGTTGTGTGCACGTTCGGCTTTATCACAAGTACAAAGGCTTATTAGAAATTTCCTTTGGGGATCTAAAGATGGTTCATATGTGAGAGCTAAAGTATCTTGGAAAGTCATTACAACTCCAAAGGACGAGGGGGGTCTTGGGTTGATTGATCCTCTATTACAATGTAAGGCTTTTTTGGGAAAATTTATTATAAGAGGCTTGTTGCCAGGTGGGGAGCCCTGGAAAAAAATCTTAAGGGACATAATGGTTAAGGTTATGCCTTCTACAGGTGGCAACTGACAAGGTAGTATTAGATGGTGGTTTTTAAGAGATTTTAATCATTCCATTGATATTTTTCGCCAGGATAAGTTTTTTAGGGGTATCATGAAGGCATGGTGGGATTTGAAACATAACTTGGTCCAATCTCTACCATCATGTATGGAGGAATAGTTGTGACAACCCCCAATAATGAACCCATTATTTCTATCAGAGGAGGGGGCAATGTTAGGGAAAAGAACTAGGTTGAAATGGGTTGATTTTGATAGAGGAGAAGCTAGATCGCGAAGGAATTGGTTGTATTTTTCTTCTTTGACGATTGAAAACAAAACCCAGATTTGTCGCACAATTTGGGGTGGAAACATTATGTATGCAGAAATCGATAGAGTGTTTAAGATGTATTCCTTTCAGGCTTCATTCTATCGTTATGGAAGACGAAGTTGTATCTCAAGGGAGTATGTTGCTTATTCATATATTGTGGAAAAACGATAAAAAATGGATGTTGAATCCACACCCAAATGATATAAACAATTTATCTGAATTGTGGGTCTACGAGAATAAGCCCATTGAAAAACTTTTGTGGGATCCCAATGAACGGAAATGGTGAAGCATATTACCACAAGGAATGTTAGGCAAGCAAATCCCATTTTTTCAGTACGCGGTAAAATTGGGTAGAGAATTGTTAAGGAGGCGTGTGGCTGTTATACCAACAACATGTAAAATTTGGAACTTGGGTAATGTACGTCACTCTTGGTTAAATGCTTATTGGAAATGGCTATGGGCCATGCAAATTCCGAGAAAAGTTGTCTTGTTTAGATGGTTGTTGGTACATTATGGCACCCCTGTGAAGTCATGGATGAAGGGGCATTGCCATGATTTAAAATGTGACAATTGTGGTTTTCCCAATGAAACGGTGCACCATGTTTTATGGGTGTCAGGAATAGTACTAAACAAAGAGAGAATTAGTACTAGAGAAGGGAAGTACTATTAGAACTAAGAGGACGAGATTGCGTAAGACTCCCGAGAGAGGAAGAGAGAAGAGGAGAGAGAGAGAGATAGCGAGGACGAGAGAGAGAGAGAGAGAGAGATGATGATAACAGATTACATATTATTAGAAGAGTAAGTACAAAAGGGCTATGAGGCTAAAGACTAGCGTTGAACCAATTTGGTTCAACATAATGCCGAGTGCCCTCTTTTATAGTGTTCTCAGGAGTAATCCTGAAGCTTCTAGAATGTTCCAGAGAAATATGGAATATACATTAATTTCCTATAATAAAATGTAAATGAAAATAATATCCTACGTATTACAATAGATGATATAATGGTTAAGAGCTCGACCCATATAACCTAAGGTCATGGGTTCGAGTCTTGCCATATCATGACAATGGGTATGTCCTATACCTAGAGCAGTATGGAAAAGAGTGTTGAGAATTTTCCCTATTTATGGTAAACAGGTGTACACATGGGGTTTTGTGAGATGGGGAAGGTTGGTTGAAGAAATACAGAATTATGAAAGGGATTGTGTTGATTTTCTTCTCCTTTCTGATGGAAGACATGTGTTGGAGGCCTCTTATACTACACCAATCCATGGTTTGGTATATTGTGTCTTCTTTAGTAGTTTGGATGTTATGGAAGGCAAGATGTAAGTGTGTATTTCAGAATGTCAAACCGAAATGCGGATGAGTTAGTCAAGGAGATATGGTTGATGCTCCTGCATACTCTAATAGGTCAATATGAGGCAATGCATGGTGAACCTGATGTTGTGTTTCGCAAGCAACAACAATTTCGGGAAATTTGGAAAAAGGCAGAGGTCTTCACCTATTTTGGGGACAGAATAAAATGGAGATATGCTCCACCAAGATGGCTTTTTCCACCCCTTGTCTTGAAAAGACCATGCATGACGGTTTCTGCTACTAGACATGTCGATTCATGTGGGTAGGAGGGTTGTAATAGATTGTATTGATACTTTGTAGCCTTTGGGCATCTTTTCATTAATACCACGGTGAATCTTGGCTTTTAAAAAAGAAAAAGAAAAAGAAAGGTGTGTGTAAGTCAAGAGAAACCTATAATCTCCTACGCCTTGTACGATTTTGTTTGTTTATTTGAATACTTGATAGGGAATGAATAAGACTTGAACTTTGATTGGACAAATAAATTCTTAAGCACGCACACACAAAGATTCTACTAACAACTTTTCAACAAGTTGCACATGATCATTTACTTTGAACATTTTGGTTTTGTTTTAACCATTATATTTGGATGACAAAAACATTAGGTATATATTAATTACAAAAAATCCATTCTTCTTTGTCATCCACATCACTAAATCTATAGTGTTGTGAGTAATATTTTGTTAGTTTATGTGATGTCTAAAGAATCTTTCATTCATATATAAATGCAATGCTTCCACATTTTGTTTGAGCGTGCACTGTGTTGTTTTTCATTGCACCACTATTGATCGTAATTCAACGCCTCCAATGGTTATACAACCATCGATTGAATGACTCAATATTTAAGTTTTCGTAGGTAGATTTTTCTTGAACTAAAGCATTTGTGACCAAAAATCATGCATGACTTCTCCCAATTGAAAGCCTTGCTTTCCATTGCTTTGACCGAATGTTTCCCTATGAAATATACACGTCTACACCATGGATCAAACAATTGAAATAGATAGATAGATATGCTTATATACCATTCATCAATCAAGCAAGTTATGTTGAGAGATGTGCTCCTACACCATTGATGGAATGATAAAGATTGAGGGACTTCTAACTCACAACAACATGAAACGACTTAGATTCATGCTTCTAACATCATTCACTAAAGATTGGACTTCTCACACAACATTGAACAAACCATGTCTATGGAAAAGTTGAGCTTGCAATGCCATCAATGGAATGGCTCCGATCTCGAGCATTGTGCTTCTACATTAGAGATAAACAAGATAGTGCCAATGTTGAATGATGTTCTTCTTACACCATCAAAATGGCTCTCACACCTTTCTGAATAAAAGGATGCTCACGGATCCCTTTGGGACACTTTCAGTGATGCGATGCACGATCATGTTTGAGTTTTTCATTGTTATTCCTGATCTCAATCCCAACTCTTCAATGGGATGACACATTCTACTCAATGAAGTTTCCAGAATGTTGCAGAAGTTTTTCATTGTTATTCTCGATCGAAATCCAGGTGCTTTGACGGGATGACACATTCTATTCGAACAAGGTTTCCAAAATGTTCTAGAAGTTTTCCGTTATTATTCTCGATCGCAATTCGAGAGCTTCAATGCGATGACACATTCGATCAGATGAATCCGGGTGCTTCGATGGGATGACACATTCTATTCGAATGAAGTTTCCAAGATGTTCTAGAAAAGTTTTCTGTTATTATTCTCGATCGCAATCTAGGAGCTTCAATGGGGGTGACACGTTCGATTCGAATGAAGTTTCCAGAATGTTCTAGAAGTTTTCTATTGTTATTCTCGATCGCAATATGGGAGCTTCGATGCGATGACACATTCATTCTATTAGGAAGTTTCCAGAATGTTCTAGACGTTTCGCATGTGGGAGAGAGACCAGAGTGAGAGAGAGGGTTATGCGGAAATCTTCATGTTGTAAGTTGTAACTATGGTGGAGCAGAAGCTGGATGCAGAGACGAAGAAATGTATAGAGGTTCGGAAGGTCGATGGTGAGAGTGTCAGCGTGAGTCTTCGAGCAGAAGATACGGTGGGGGAACTCAGGAAATTGATCCAACAGAAGAAAGATTTTTGTGCACCAAGCCATACTTTCCATCTCTTCCTGAGAGTAGGTTTCTACCCTTTTGTCTCTGCGATTTCTTGCACTAGTCAATATGCAGAATGTACTTTTATGACTGGTAATATCACAAGGGGTCATTTTCTTTGCAAAAGAAGAGAAATGAAACAATATGGACCTACTTGATTAAGTTTGGTAAGAGAAATCACTATTGTTAATTGGACAGGAATTAATCAATTTGTAAATAGTTGATTAGAAAAAGGAAGGCATGTTAATTGGACAGAAAGTAGTGGATGGAAGTTTGGTGGAGAATAGAATTCTTCTGAAACATACATAAATGGAATGGTTTGAGAAAAGAATCACGTTTAATCCGACAGAATGGAACAATATGCAAGAAGTTGATTAGGTTTTGTAAGAGAGAAGTTGTGACGCTAATCGGACAGAATGCAAGGTTTTCTAGAGAAACGAACACACGTTAATTATGATGCAACAAAAGGTAAGTGTATGCTGAATGGTGGCCCCTTTCTTTATCATTGTGAAGTTTGTTAGAGGAAAATACTCATGTTATTTTGACAGAAATAGAACAGTATGCAAATGTATGATGATAATGCAAGGAAGTCCCTCGTAACAAAGCTTTGTAAGCGAATGAAACTGATCTTAATTTCTAATGCAAGTGTAGAAGCTTGTACGCCTAGGTAGTTAATTTCTAAGAGCAATCATATGCTAGTTAATAGCAAATAATAACAGTCGGCTTCTTATTTCTGGATGACCTTTGCAAATGTAATGCTATGCAAGTGGTTGGTAATCAATAAAAGTCTCTATTTGTTCTGGCTAGTCTTCCTTAAGACAAGAGCGCTTGTGTTAATTTGATGGATATAGAACAATATGCAATTGTTTAAGTTTGTAAGGCTAAACATGGACTTTACAACTCTTGTTTATGACTGTGAGAATCATGCTGTTATGCAAATTTAAATTCTAGATGGTAAATTAACCAAATGTAAGTTGTACATGAATTTTATAGCAACAACATATCATGAAATTTTGAAACGTTTCTTCAACCATTTATGCTGTAAAACAGGTTTACCTTTTGCAGGGAAAATGATCAAAATGCTAATCTATTGGTTTAACGGAATTCCTTAAACACCACTCAAGTTTACCAAATTCTCCAAACGGTTCAATTTGTAAAAATGTATTATGTAGCCTGATTGTCTGAAGCCTATTCAATTAGCAAACATAATTATTCTGTGATGTTTTGGGAACTTGAGATAAAATGAATGGCATTTTCTGAAAGATAGTAAATTACAGTTGTGAAATTTGCCCATTAATTGCAAAATTCTATTTCTCATTTGAGCTTTGTTTCCCATTTGTGCTCTAATTTGCTTTGTAGGGATCAAAGCTCAAGTCTGAGAATTCAATTCAATCTCTGGGTTTGAAGGAACATGAATTTATAATATTAGCACCATATGTAAAGAAGACAGAAACGACTTCCATTGCTTACCGAAATGATAGTGATTCATTAGATAACTTCAGATGTAATGATGAACATGTATCTAGTAAAACTGAATTTGAATCAGCAAAGGGCAACGATATCACAACTTTCCAAGAAGCAAATAGGAATCCACAAGAAGGAAGTGTAGCCATGAATTATGCTGATTGTATTTGGGATATGATTGCAGCTGATCTTCCTTTATGGCAAGCTACAATTGACAAAGATGTCAACATTTCTGATGTCAAGAAAGACCTAAAGAGAGAACTAAAGAAAAGGCATTTTTATCAATCGGAAGGTTATTCTAGGGAAGAAGCCATTACTAAGTGCACAAGAGATGGAGCTAGAAAACTGAAGAAAGTTAAGAAGAGCTGGGTTTTCCCATCGGTTTTGGAGAGATATTACCGTATTTTTCAATCTTTGAACCTGGTTTACGGCTTTCTACAAAAGCAACACATACAGGCAACATGGAAAAATATGAAAACAGCAGTTCAACATCTTTATGGAGATGTAGAACAAGAAATCAGTATCTCTGACATAGAGATACTGGCTATACTTTTTCCAAAGGTGATGTTTCTCAAGACTTTTTCTCTCCATCGTTGAGTCTCATAGGCTATTTTGACCTCTTGGAGGCGTATATATCTTTCTTTCTTTCTTTCTTTCTCTCTCTCTCTCTCTCTATATATATATATATATATATATATATATATATATATTTCTCCCTCAAGAATATGGAATACGTATGTGTATACCTTAGCCAAGTGCTTGAAGGATAAACTAGGTATCATAGACAGGTTTACTTATATATTTTTTGATTTGTTCTCCATAGACAACATTTTCAGGTGCAGTCTTGTTAGGTCTCGTAGATCATTTTGGTCTCTTGAATGATTCTATTATATCTTTATTTCTTTCTCCATTATATTTCTATCTAGCTGAATCTGTTTTAACAGTTGTGAATTGCATATGTGGAATGTTAAGTCTCACAGGCCATTGTGGTCTCCATTGGTGGCATAGTCCATTTTAGCCTCTGAAGAGTCGTTAGTTTATCTTTCTTTGCGGCTTTCCTCAATCCAGGTGAAGACTTACTAGCACTTGTGAATGAATGGCATGTGTAAAACAGTTACTTCAAATAAGTAGTCGAGTCGGTGAAGGAGAGTCGGAATCTTTCAATCTCGACTTGTTGGATCCGTCAAATATTCCAGAAGAGGATATTCCTCGGTCCCTCCATGAAGTGATGCCTATCAACCTTCAACAAGGAATTGGTCCATCTGATTTCATGCCAAGTTTAGGTATAGTCTTTATACATAGTGAATAATGACCTGGCCAGAGTAGATGGCAATTTTGATGCATTTTATGCGCAATTAATATAATATAACCCCTGCTTTTGTGTAAAATAAATAAATACATAGCAACAATAATTTATTGATTGTATTGTACAAATTTTGCAACCTAAAGGTGCAGCAGAGATACCTGAAAGCCTCATCAAAAGCTTGGTTCACAGACGCCTTTCTGCATTCGAATCATCAGTGACAACGTTGATGGAACATTTCCAAGAGGAATCTCTAAAGGTTTTCTTCATTTATCTTTGTTAATAGAGAGTTTTCTTGTTGTGCATATGCTTATAATGCATAATCTTATCGTTCCAGAATCCCTGAAAAATTGCAACTCTACATTTTGTTTGAAAGCCTGTAGTGTTTGGATATTGAATTTACCAGCCTAGGATTGTCCTGCTTAAGGTGTGGAAGGAATTTTGATACATTTTTTTGACTTGAGCCTTCAGTGATATATAATATATAACCAATCCAACATTGCAAGCTCCATGATTTAGGAAAAAGAATCTTCAATGCAAATACCAGAAATAATTACAATTTATAGCCCAATATTCAATATAGAATCTGTAATTTCCAAAAATAATTCAAATTCAGAACTAGATCTCTTCTTTGTTCTTTTCGTTTCCAATACTACATGAAAAAGACAAGATAAGCAATGGAGCTCCATAACCTATTACCTATACAATCTGTGTGAGACATAGAAATTAAGCTACCGACTACTCTTGGTTGGGAAGATTCCAACCAATGGATTATTTCTTGGCAATTTTGACGACGGATCCAACTAGATGCTGCGACTTAGTTACATTCCAGTGCACTATTCTGAGTAGGGTTGGTTACTGATATATAACATCATCTATCTTTTGTCAAAAATGTGAACAGCTCATATAATTCTGTATAATTAAGATACATGCTGTGACAGGGAAAGAATATGAACTTGCTAACTGGACATAATCAAATTGTAAATATATGAATTATATAACAAACCCAACCCCTAGGATGAATTGTCCAGGACGTCTTGGCCACACACATGTCAATGTCAACCTCTCATTAGGTCAGCAATGAGGGTGAAGTCAAGCTGGACTTCTAGTATCAGCTTTTTGACCTGCATTAAAGTACAAGTCGGTACAACAGCAGTTCTTGGAATATGCCACAGAATATTCAAACAATAATATTCACTTATAATATGCATCATATGAAAGATTTTAGCTTGTGCCACTACTTTCTTTGTAGTCATCATCTGTATTATGTCATTTCTTTCAGTTTAAAGATTAACAAGATAACTTAATTATGATTATAAAGAGCAACTTGAATTCTGAACCTATTCTTTGCGCTTATACTGGAACATAATGCTTACAAAGTCTCAATTCTCGTCTTGTTTTCTCTATATACTCAACTCTCCTCGCCCCCTTAACACTTGAATGGAAGAATCAAGCTATTGTTAGAAGCCTTAAGCACCCAATCAACCTGAATTATAGGCATACTGTTGTGGAAAAGTTAATAATTAAGGTACTTGGTTTCTCTGAAAAGTGATCCAAATTAAAATTTCAATGTCTCTTTCTTAGTTATCCAATATATAGTTGTTGATTAACCATTTTGGTTGACATCCTGTCATAAGAGATCTGAACTTTCACTTATTTTGTTGAGAAACTTCATTATTGGATGAAGCCATTTTCTTGAAGCACTGAGGCCTTCTTTCAGGAAAAAAAGTCATGCAATGAAGGTGACTTCACATTAGACGATTTGTTGCAGTTTGTAAGTAAGTCACTAAATTCAAACTTGAAGAAGGAGTTGGGTATGGAGCTTCATGATGTGCCATTACCACGACCACCACGTTTGCATAAGAAGTTAATTCGGTGCATGGTCCTGAGTTTATTTTCTAGTGTGGTTTGTGTCAAGTTTTTGATGTGTGTCAAATTTGACTTTTTATCTTACGCATCCTTATGTTTGTACAGGATACGGCAGAGTTTTCTGCTGCAGATATGGTTGAGCATCTAAAACAAGGATTTGGATCCCTTGGCCAGGTATTCTGAGATGTCTATGATTTGTTTTTCATTTTGTCTGGGGGATGGGCTACATGTGATTTATTTTTTAAGGCATTAATCACCTCTTAGGAGGATTTCTATGCAGGAAACAAATGGTGTCTATTTGAGTTGTAGGGTTCTATACTCAATCTGTCTGGCATAGTATCAAAATTTCTAATAATGCATTGCAGATGGTACACTGTGAGGTTATAAAGCAACAAGAAGCAGAGTATGGTCGACTTCTAATTCCATTATCTGATTCTACAGTTGCCGCTCTACAAAGATTGCATATTTCAAAATTTTACACACATCAAGTCAGACCATTCCATATGTTTTCAAATTGAAATTTCTAAGGTTTATGATCAAAATTTAGGCTATGTTCTCTCATTTTGTTCATTGTTTATCAGGCAGAAGCAATAAATGCAGCAATTGGCAAACACAATGTTATAATTGCTACATCCACTTCAAGTGGCAAGTCAATTTGTTATAATGTACCAGTCCTAGAACACTTGCTTGCAAATGCAGAGTCATGTGCACTCTACCTTTTCCCGACAAAGGTACATTAGGTTCTGAAAATTTTTCATTATCTCAAATATTCATGCTTTTTGATTTCTGGATATGGAATGCAGGCATTAGCTCAGGATCAGTACAGGGTTCTGCTTGAAATGACCTCTGCATTGGACGCTATCATCACAATAGGAGTATATGATGGTGATAGTCCGCAGTATCAACGACGACATCTTCGAGATAATGCTCGCCTTGTAAGCATAGAAGTTTACAAGTTTCAATGAACAAAATACTTGGCAAATTAATTTTCCAATTTAGCAATCAATTGATTATTAAGAATTGTGTTAAAACAGCTAATTACAAATCCAGACATGCTGCATATGTCGATTTTGCCATCTCACAAACAATTTGAGCGCATACTTTCCAATCTAAGGTACTTATTGCAATAATTTCTTGCTCCAATTCCTGGGGCGGCCAACTTAGGTTATATGAGAACCATCAGTTAAATGCTGTGATACCTTACAATTTTTGAAGTAGGTAGCCTGTGTGAGGTCTTATAACAAACTTGAGTTAGGCTATGGCTGAGGAGATAAAGGTTTCCCTGCATCATCACTGCTTCACTGTTAAACTAACTTGTCCTGTTGTAGCCTCTAGTTCAGTCTCATAAGACATTGTGGCCATCCTTACATTTCGGATTCTCTGATGTAAACTTCTTCACCAATGATAAAAGTACTAAAAAAATGATGTTTTATTGACTTCCTGAATTTAAGATTTGAGATTTGGTGCATCATAAGTACTACACAAGCAAAGACATTTAATTGACATTCTGAATGTAAGATTAGAGATATTGACATACAATAGTGGATCTTACTTCTAATATAGGAATAGGTGAGGCCTTGGAAAATGTTAGGTTTTCTTATGGAGTATGGCATTATTAAATCTCCAGATAGCTGTATGCTAGGATATATGTTTTGTGAAGCTTTATCATTTTAAATCTTTGTTACGAAAGTTACATAATTGATTTTATTGGACACGTTTTTCAGGAGTCAAGGTATGTGATAGAAATGAAGTGTCCAAATGTTTGGGTGTCCCAATGCATCTGATGTGAGATTTCAATTGGGTGATAGGCCTCTCCATGTTAATATATTATTATTTGAGGTCACATGAATGCTGGATTGCTTTTTAATGTTAGGGGAAACGCCATTTTGGTTTTCATGGTCAGTTATATTCTATTACTTGCATTGAGAAAATGTAGAACAACATCTGAATAGATTAGAGATAGTTTCTAAGATTGACGTTATTACAAATTTTCACCCTACTCCTTCAGTTCTCCTTCCTGACCTGTTGCCAGTTGGATTCATTCAAGATCTTGGTGGAATTAAGAACTGGTTGGATGCCTTTAGAGATGTATGGGTCTGACAACTCATTGCTGTTTTAGTTATTTTCTTAGCATTTCTGGCTTATATTTTCGCATTGTATGCCTGCATATTTGTGAGTATTAATTCTCTGAGTAGGGATTCTGTGTCTTTTTATAGCATGATGAACATCAACGATTTTGCATCTGTGGAGGTGTTCACTCAAGAGATGAGATTATCTGTATAACTTGCAACTTTTTGAACTACTTATAATCTTCTGTTCATGAAATTTATATCTGAATTGAAATTAATTCTTAGAAAAGAACATTCTGTGGCAATGCTGAATCCCATGGAACTTGATGAACATCTTCATGATTACCAACATAAACCACAACATGAACAAATAGTGGAGTCTTATCTGCAAACATAAATAGAACCCATTGCTTAGTGCATATGCACATAGAGGGTAGAAAATGAATGTTTCGGCTATTGCAGCTGCAATTGTCATCTTCGCATAGCACATCTTCCTACATCAGTGCTTTCCTATTAGCCTTCAACATTTTGGCATATATTGTCTTAAATTTAAGATTTAGGCTTTCTGAGGTTTATTGCAGATAACCCGTGTTATATTTGGTACCATAGGTATGTTATAGTTGATGAAGCACATGCTTACAGAGGGGCATTTGGCTGCCACACATCATTGATTCTAAGACGCTTACGTCGACTGTGTTGTCACTGTATGTACGCTTAGTTTTTGAGTAAACTCTTTTTCAAACAGAAGTCTCGTATCCAAAATTGATGAACCATAAATTTCTTGTTCAGTACATGGCGTAGAGCCAACATTCATTGTGAGCAGTGCAACTGTTGCAAATCCTCGTGAGCATGCAATGGTACCATCCTTTTTTTCCACAGTTATTTGTTTAATTTTTCTCTCAAATTCAGGTTTTTTGAATAAAGATGCAGCTTTTAATTCTGGGTCTGATATGCCGAAGTTCAGACTCCATCATATTCACTTGGCTTATTTAATTGCATGGACTTAAATTCTGCTTTGTGGAGTAAAATCAGTTTGAATTTTCTACATTTCTTACAACTGACTCAATTTGACTGCATTGATCCTCAAGAAAGGAAGGAAGGAAGAAAGAAATATATACTAACCTCTTTTACGAGGCCAAACTGGCCGATGAGATCGAATGAGAGATTAAATCTTAAAATGTTTTCTCGTCTTTGAGAACAACAAACCAAAATACATATAACTAAATTCATAGAACTGTCTAAGGTACCAGATCTAGTTAGCTAAGCACTTAGCATTCTGAACTTAGATGGACTGAAAATTCTGCTTGCGAAAGATCTCCAACATGGGCTGATCCAAGATCGAGAGGTCTCCACAGCCAGTGAAATGCTTTCAATGTCAAGTGGTAATGGCCTTTAGATATCGACGACAAGGGTGACAGGTCATGATCTAGATGGATGTAGTCTATGTGCACAAACAATTGCTATTGCCCTATCTATTGTAACCCTTATATTCCATTTTGTTTGGTCTTATAGGCCATTTTGGCCTCTTAAAAGAAGTTAATATATCTTTTCTCTATGGTAAGTCTTGGTAAGTTGTCACTGGAGGTGTGGGCATATGGAAGAAGTCAGCGCTGTGCAATTGTTGCATCCTGCGTGGTTACGTTAATATATCTTTTTTCTATGGTAAGTCTTGGCAAGTTGTCACTGGAGGTGTGGGCCTATGGAGGAAGTCAGTGCTGTGCGATTGTTGCATCCTGCGTGTGTGGTTAATCGAAGGTTTGATTTGCAATGATTTTGATGCTTGAGCAAGTGTTGGCCAAAGTGCTAGGGGTCAGTCTTCTCCATCATCTGTGAATGGTGAAGTCATAGAGGGTGGCATACTTCTTTCTGATGTGCTTATAAGCTTTGCTTTTGTACCAAGATGTTCTTTGGTCTCAATCTCTCCTTCATGTAATTAGCAATCTCTTTTGGCTCTAGATATGTGTAGTTTTCATTCTACGTAGATCTCTGGCTGAATATTTGTGCACCTTTCTAGAGTTCTTTCGAGCCTTAAGAAATGTAGAAGTCTGTTCAACAGGTTGTATTTGGAGCCCTTGATAAGTGCAATCTTTTAATAACTTAGATTCTTGCGTTTTTTTTTGTCTTTACATCATGTTGGTCCTCTATTATTATGGACATAACTGTAGGGACCAATTCTAAATGTTAATTTTAATGCTTTAAGGGTAGGATACGTGAGAAACTGACAATTCTAGGACATGGTACACAGCCTTAAGAACCTGTAACACAAGGGGACATGTGGGAGTTGAGTTATATAAATGAGGCTAGCTATCCCATTTGTTACGATGTTGTAACGTTTATTATTGGTGTGTTGGAATCTCTGGAGTTATGAATAAGGAGAGACAAAGAGAGAAAGAAAGAAAGAGAGAAAGAAAGAAAGAGAGAAAGAAAGAAAGAAAGAAAGAAAGAAAGAAAGAAAGAAAGAAAGATATATTAACGTCTTTTAAGAGGCCAAAATGGCCTATAAGACCAAATAAGAGATTACATCTTAAGTGTTGTCTCGTCTTTGAAAATAAAATAAATATTACACAGTAAATATAAAAGTAAATAACATGAAAAGAAAAGAAATGAGGGAATCTGATTTTTGGCACATGTGAGATCCTCAAGTTAGGTATATTGTAGCTTTTGTCTTCGAAAGATCTCTAGCATAGGTCGATCCAGAATGGAAATTTCTCTGAAGTGAGAGAAGCACCTACGATGGCGGGAGATAATGGCTTTTATCTGTCGATGACAAGGGTGTCGAGGTCGTGGTCCATGGGGCCGAGGCCTACGTGCACGGCAAATTGCCATTGCCCGATCAATTGTAACCCCTTTGTTATGTCCTGGTCTGAAGCCCATTTGTGTATCCCGGGGTTGACTTCTAGCATTAGGAGTGATGGGGCTAAAGAAAGTTGTGATTGTTCTTCGTGGATGAGCTTGTGTGGCTGTATTCTTCAACAACTTTTCCCGATGTCTCTTGAGCTCTAGCAAGAAAAGTCCTAGGCATCGTCGGTCCTCATATTCCATTACCTTGCGTAGTGGGCCAAAGCCTTGTTTAAAGAGGCAATGGTATCTCCCTCTGATTTCATAAAAGACACTACAATGACAAACATAGTGTTCTTCAGATTCCACTCCTTGATGACACAATTGGCAAATTCTCTCTTCTAGAGGTAGTCGTGTATATCTGCCTACCTCAATCTGTAGCTGATGTGATGAAGTTCGCAGCTGCCCTATCACACTACGCAGCACATAGGATAGATGTATGTCCATATAAGGTGGCCTGATGACAAATCCATCCTCCAATGTATGTAAGAAGTGTGTCTTATAGTGGGCCATCTTTGTACCAAGTGGTATTTTGGGGCTGATCCATGTTATCTTGTTTTCCAAGTTAATAATATCAGTTCGGATCACTCTATTCTTTTCCAGTTTGGTCATATTTAGATGGGGACAGTCCAAGCTATATTAGAGAGAAAATGAATTAGATAGATTGAGAGGAATTTGGATGAGAAAGAGATATAGAAAGAAAGAAAGAAAGAAATATTAAGAGGCCAAAATGGCCGAAAAGACCAAACAAGAAATCACATCTTAAAATGTTCTCTTGTGTTTGAAAACAAACCAAATAAAATGTAAGTAGGCAAAAAAGTAAATAGAAAGTGACTAAGAGATGACCAAAGAATCTTGTCATCTATAAATGTAAGATTCTCAAATCAGATAAACTGTAATTTTTGTATTCGAAAAATCTCTATCATAGCACGATGTAGAATGGAGAGGTCTCCAAAGTGAGGAAAGCACTACTAATGGTGGGTGGTAATGGTCTTTATCTGTTGGTTACAATAAAAAATAGTACAATGACAAACATAGTGTTCTTCAGATTCCACTCCTTGATGACACAATTGGCAAATTCTTTCTTCTAGAGGTATTCGTACATATCTGCTACCTCAATCTCTAACTGATGTGAAGAAGTTCACAACTTCCCTATCACATAGAACAACGCAAATCTCTGTCGTACAAGAGGGCCTGATGATGAATCGATCCTCTGATGAGTGTAAAAAGTGTCTTATTATGGGCCATCTTCTTAACAACAGATTTGGGGCTGATCCATGTTATTTTGTTTTCCAAGTTGATAATATCAGTTTGGATCACTCTATTCTTTTCCACTTTGGTCTTGTTTAGATGGGGACAAGCCAAGCTATTTGGGTACTGCATTTATGCTTATGCCATGTGACTCTTGACCATTGTTGCTTTTCAGAATATCTTCGTGTTCAGCAAGTTGTTTTGAGGAAATAAGTGCTATCCTTGAGTACCTTTGTTTAGAGATCTCCCAAAGCCATTGGATATTGGTCCGATGATTATTGGGTCTGCTTTCATGTTTGCTTGGATTATATCATGGGGCACTGATGCTTTGCTTCTTATCATGCAGGCAATCATTGAGACTAAAGGTCTCTCTAAATCTTTCTAGTTATTTTTTCTTGTTAATCTTGGTCCATAGGTTTCCATGCCATAGAGAAGAGTTGATGTGGCAAGTTTACCAAATAGCCACAATTTAGTTCGTGGCTCTTCGTACTGTAAATGTGCACATTGTCATTCAAGAGCACCAAGGGCTGCATATCAATGAGAAAGTCGAGCACAAGCAGCCTCCTGTAAGGAGGATTGAGGCCATGCAAATGTTACTTCTAGGTATGAGTAAGATCATGTGTATGGCACCTTTTCCTCTCCCAATAAGGATTTTGTTACGCCATCACTTTAGTTATATCTATGTCTATTGACAAACTTTTGTCTGTACAAATACCTTTTAAGGCATTTACATGTCTTCGTAGTCCCTCCAGAGTGTTGGAGATGAGCACAATATCATCAGCATACCTGCTAGGCATGCTCCTGAACCTCTGAATCTCTCTATGTAATGTGATACCCCATCTATATAGACACCGAAGAGAGTGGGTGATAGTGAACATCCTTGTTTTACTCCAATTGTGCTAGCCACAGCCTCTGACAACCCATTGGGAGGCCACACCTTTGTTGACATGTATTCACACAGCAGATAAATTCCCCATTGCTGGACATCGAGGGCTTCTAGCCTCTTCATGAGCTGAGTGTATGGTACAGTGTCAAAAGCTTTTTGAAATCCACAAAGCAGCAATAAATCTTCTTATTATGGGCTCCGACATCCTTGATAAGAGTTCAGAGGGTCAATATGTGATCTAAAGTTCTGAATCCCTTTTGAAAGCCTGCTTGTGCAGCTGAACGGCAGCCACTTGTCTCTGCCCACATTCTCAATTTGGACTCTAGGATTGAGCTGTATAGTTTCGCCAAGTAATGGCCAATCATGATTGTCCTATAACTGCTTGGCATCATGGGGTCTCCACTTTTGAAGATTGGTACTATGGTACTGTCCAGCTATTAGGGAAACCTTCACATATGACTATCAAAGATTTGTGCTAGCAATTGGAGCAAGATGTCATGGATATATATAAAGTGCTCACCAACCAATCCATCATGATCTTGGGCCTTCCTGAATTGTAATGGATCAATGGTGTTTCTTACCTTTTCTGGAATAAAAAGGTGGATTCATTTGGCTTCAGCCATGTGGTGTGGGGGTTGCCCAATGATATCATATAACACCTTTTCATATTCATGCCACACCTGAGGTGAGGTCAGTTGTGTGGTAGGTAGACTCTCATTAAACATTTTCCAATGTAAGTAGATAGGTAATGTTAGAAAACAAATGGATTGCGTAGATGCTTAATCGATATGTAAGTACAATATAGGGTACTGAAATCCTAACCCTACATATTCAAAACCTCAAATACAGCTTATAATAGTAGAGTCATAGCTCTTCTTGAACCAGTTGATCGATTTCCCCTTTTTCTGCTCCCTTTACAATTGGCTTGAGAGTGTATATATACCCGCAAACGACTCTTTGCATGTAATTACATGCTGCCACATATTTCGCTGCATGGCATGCATACAAAGTACCAATGTTAAGCATGTAAATTCATGTCCATCGATCTTTCAATAGAGTTTACAAGGGTTCAATGTGGATGTATCATACACATTCAATATCCAATGCTTGTACCACACATTGGAGATTCAAACCTTTGCTCCTATAGAGCTAACTATCTTCAAGTCAAACATTTGTTCTTTTAATTGTAATTTCTATTCATGAAGTAAATGCTTCATGACAACGACATCTCTTAGACATTATTGAGATTCTATTGGTGAGGCAAAGCTCTTATTTTATGACTTGTATTCATCTCAACTATCAAGATATAACATAAGTTTATATTCAGTGGTATGGGATACCAATGGGATTTTATGTTCGTCTCTTGTTCTTTGCTCGGGGATGGTTGGTGCGATTGATCACCCTTAAATACCATTAATTCTCTTAATCATTAGTAATTGATTTATAATATCTATTAGTGCAGGGCAGGCTTTAGCGTAAGTCTTATTCATCTTTCCATTCTGCTGGAGCATTTCTTTTGTACAAATGTGGTAGTACTGAAACAAACGTGGTAACGTTTGGGTGTCAGATTATGTGGGTTCATAAGAGACAATTTGATCACTCGATTTATTCACATACAAGCTAACCTGCAGCCATCAACTTATTCTGTACCATAGCATTGTAGAAGTCTTAGTATGCAAACATTTGTGTCTTATGGAACCTGTCTACTATCTAGCATTCTGTTGTAATTCCACATTTTATATGTTGGTTTGAATTTTTTATGTTTACACTAACTAGCATTTAATGGTATCGAATGTGTCTGTTGACTATGTGTATGCATTAAATCCAAAAGACAAAATGCAAGTACTTCGAAATTTGATCTCAAAAATATTGTGAGATCTTACTGTAACTGGCAGAAACCTTAGCTGTAGAGTGTTCCTGATGTAAATCTTGCTCAATTGCAAGTTTGTAGTTCTTGCACCCAATCGAGATTGCATAAATTTTTTATCACTAGGTAACACATGAGTCTGTCTGGCCTTTGACCCTGATGACATGCACATAGCACAAATTATATACATGGCATATGCTGTGCAATTCTCAAAGCCATAGAGTTTTACCGATGAAAATCTTGCTTAATTCCAAGTTTTGAGGCTCTTGCAGCCTGTCAGTTTGCTTAAAATTATTATACACTAGGGAACAGCCGAAGGTGACGTGTACATAGAATAGAATTTCTGTGCACTTCTCACAGCTGCTACATGATTGTTTTTCTCAAGTATAACATCTACCAGACGTTTCATAGGAATTGATTGGCTTGAAGTCCATACAAGTTGTTGATGAAGATGGAAGTCCTCGTGGATTGAAGTACTTTCTTCTCTGGGATCCTCCACTTTATTACACTTCTGTAAGTCTTGGCCATATATTTGCAATATAGCATGATAAATATTCTGCCAAGAGCTTTTATACATTTAATTGTGAACTTGTATTGTGCAAAGCAACATTATGCAAGCTCAATGTGATTTCTCAGAAAGAACCTCGGAAAGCACAAGATAATGCACAGAAAAATAAATATAAGAAGGGAACAGAAAAACAATTATACCCGAAGCGTTCCAGGTAAGCCACTTTCTGTTTAAGTTGTTTCAATTGTAGATTATGATTAAAATTGGTTTGGAAAAATAGGTTAAAATGTTGCAATATTTCTCTACAACATTTTTGCATCCCTGCATTGTAACAATAGGCAAGATTGAATTTTCCTTTAAATAGCCTTCAGTGAAATATTGCAGTGAAAAGTCCCCCCGTGCAAAGATGTCACATGTAAAGCGGTAAATTGAATAATTTCTTGAATGACGAACTCTCTCTTCTAGGCTTTTCTTGTGCAAAATGTCAACAGCCTATGGTTTGGCTTATTTTATTTACATACTGTTTTCTTGCGCCCTTTTTAGGAAGCCCCAACTGTGTCAAAGTGCTTCATGAACATTGTGCTCACAATGCTTCCACATTTCATCTTACTCTTTTGTATCCTAAGAATTATGACATTACTTTTATTTTTGTAGTTCCATTGTGGAAGTGTCATCACTCTTGTCAGAGATGGTACAACATAACTTGCGGTGCATATCCTTCTGCAACACACGGAAACTCAGTGAACTTATTCTGAATTACACGTTCGACACAATGAATCTTTTTTATGCAACTCTTTGTCTGATGAAGTTTGGGACTTTTCACTTACTAATACTTGTCCATTGATGTTGTTTTAGGCGTGAAACCTTAAAGGAAACATCCCCAGGACTTATTGACTCAATACGGGCATATCGAGCAGGCTATACTGCCCATGTTAGTTTTTTTTCCTTTGTAGAAGTATCTCTCAATCTTGGGAGATCGGGGAAAAGCCACGACTCAAAAGAATCCATTTCTGTTGGTGGATTAGGATAGGAGGAACATTGAGGGTGAACTTTTCTCTGGGAAGTTACGTGCTGTTTCAGCCACAAATGCATTGGAGCTTGGTGTTGATATTGGCAGCATTGATGCAACCATTCATTTAGGTTTTCCTGGAACTATAGCCAGGTACGATTTTGCTGTTTGTTGAATAGTCTTAGAACATTCTTAATTGTTCATTATGATGTTGTGTAAATGCTGCATATGTAATTTAGTGCTACACAAAATATTTGCAATATAATGGTAATACATAGTAGTTAACCATGTTAGAAAATAGAGAATTTTAATGTTAAAATAAAAAGAGAAATTTGAAAAAACAGATTTCTTAGCAAATCTAATATAGTCACTAGATTATTATGATTTATTTGATAGCATCTGGTGCTAATGGTTAAATTGCCTATCTGTAGCTCAGTTTATTACTGCATTAACCGTGAAATCCCAATATTTCTCACATGTACAGATTGGGGTTTGAGACCTCTCAAATTATGTGTTTGTTGCAATCCCACTATTGCTATAGTGGCCACCTTGAAATGACGTTCAAGCCCTAGCTTGATTCAAGGACCCAAAAGAAGACTCTTATTTCAATCAAAATTTCCTGAAACGGACAACTTGCTACAACATTTTGCAGAATGAAACTCAGCTCAAAAAACGAAATTCAGGTCCTGGCCCAAAAAATGTTTTCAGCCGACACAAACACCTTTCTCTATCTTCTTCTTTTTACATAATGTGCTTTGTGCAAATAATGGAAACATTTTATTAAACGGGGTTTGACAATTTGTCGTTGCGTGCCATATATTATCTCAACTGCAATTCTGGTGGCATATCTCTGTTCTGCAACTCAGCCATTGTAGATATGAACTGTTGCATGCTGAATAGTTCGTTATAATTTGTTGTCTTGATTGGTAAACACATGTATTTAGGTTATGCCTGCTCTAATTGATAACATTGTAATGTGATTACCATAATTTTGGTTGTTCATGGTGTCAAATAATGTTGAATATATCTTAAACAAAATGATTAAAATATCTTTATAGCTTGTGGCAGCAAGCTGGAAGGGCAGGAAGAAGGGAAAAGCCATCCTTATCAATTTATGTGGCTTTTGGAGGTCCTCTTGATCAATACTTTATGAAACATCCTCAGAAATTATTTTCTCGAGCCATCGAACATGCGCAAATAGATTCTTCTAATCCTCAGGCAGGCATTTCTTTCTAATAGTACGTTGTACTTTCGGAGTTATCATGTACTAACACTTTCCTGGGATTATGTAGGTATTGGATGAACATCTAGGCTGTGCGGCATTGGAATACCCTTTGGATGTACGATATGATACAGATTTTTTTGGTTCTGGATTGCAAACCAGTATGATGAGGCTTGTGGAGAAGGGGATTTTGGGTCGTGAACCAAGGAGCCATGCCACTAACGATAGTTTATATTATATTGGGCAAGAGGTAAGTGAGACTTTGGCTATCTTGGACATGAAATCAAAATTTTCACACTGATCCTAATGTTATCCCTTGGTTTCCTGCAGAGATCACCAGCACAATCCGTGAGCATTCGAGCAATAGATCCGGAAAAGTATACCATAATAAATCAAGCAACCAATAAAGTAATCGAGGAGGTAGAAGATGGAAAAGCATTCTTTGAGGTGATGTATATATCTCTCTGTTGATTTCACAAACTATATTCCAGTCCTATGATATACAGTGTTTTTCGTATTAGAGCCTGGTTTCTATTATATATGGCATTGAAGTCAGATTTTATCATAGGTATATGAAGGTGCTGTGTATATTAATCAAGGACGAACTTATCTTGTGAAGAAATTGGATCTTGCCGCCAAGGTAGCTGTTTGCCAGGAAGCAGACGTGAAGTACTACACTAAAACCCGTGACTTGACAGATGTACATATCTTGGGTGGCCAATTTGTAAGTCTTGGCTACCTTTCTTATTTAAATGTGTTGATTGATTTAAGGTAACCTATTCATTTGTATTTTCATTAGTATAGGAAAATTTGATTGCTATCAGTAACCTGGGGTTCTTATATTCTTGCACAAAGTATCCAGACTAAAGAGTTTCCTCAATGTAGCGTTGAATCCTAAGAGCCACAATTGATCATAGTAACTGTGAATAATCAAAGGTTTATGAAAAACAAGGGTCCAATGCTAAGATTTTTACAGCAGAAGCTATAGTGATTTTTCAGTAAGCTCCATAGACAATTAGTGAATACAAGGATAGTAACGATGAACTAGTCTCAGTTCCAAGTATTGAAATTGAGATTTGTTTCAACATTCAGAATATGTTTCTATGATAATTGTCCAGATAAGGTTTTAGTTTTTCTTACTTTGCCTTTAAATCCTCAATGCTATCTCTTTAATGATTCAAGCAAGTATGAAAATTAACGAATCAAATTTACAATCCTGGATGTTTGGAAACATTAGTTTATAAGCTTCAAAATAGCATATTGACGTTGTGAAGTTCTCTATTTTGATATTTCTTCCACCATGCATCCTCAAAAAGGAGGGTATGTGGAAATGTGGAGTAAAGTTTCTTGGGTAAATTTTCTTTACTATTATAAAAGAAGTCAACTTTCCTGGAATATCTCAAATAAAGGGCTATGAAATGTACCCATTTAGATAGGTAAAATATATGAACTTAATAGTTATTAAAGTGGCCATGAGTTGTCTAGACACAAGATGTCCACATTATCCACTGCAGAGTTTAATTGCATGCCCACAGAAATTTGGACTGTCTTTTTGAAAATTCATAGTATTTTCCCTGCTCTCTTAGCCTCAATCACAAGTTATTCTGATTGTTGTTGCAAATATACTACCATATATATCTTTCCTCCTGGGATTGTAACTCCACCACAGGTTTCTTGTTAAAAAGAATGAGAGGCACCTTTATTGTACGATATAAATATAAGATTGAACCATCAGACTATAACTGATGAAAGTCATTCATTTGAAAGTATTGCTTCCAAGCTATTTCTTAGACATATTAACTTATGACTAATATCAAAAGGTATGATTCTAAGGCTACTTTGAATGATGATTGTGGTAGGCATATCCGAGGGCAGTTGTCAGCCATAAATCCTTACCAACTACAGCACAAGCTAGCATATGTAGAGTGACAACACAATGGGTTGGGTTCCGTCGTATTTGGCAAGGAACCAATGAAACATTTGATTCTGTTGAACTTTTCCTGCCAAGTTATTCATACGAGTCACAGGTTAGGTATCTATCCTGGCTCTAGTGTGAATGATTGGTGAAATGTTTTTATCTGTTTCGGTTTTCCCTATTTTATTGTGAGTCTTCTATTTATAGGCTGCATGGATAAGAGTACCTCATACGGTTAAGGAAGAGCTTGAAAAGAAGGAACTTCCATTTAGGGCTGGCATTCATGCAGCATCACATGCTCTTTTGAACGTGATACCTTTGTAAGCATGTCTTATTTCTCATGTTGGTGTTTTCATTTATTTCTTAAACATTCATCTATATGCCGATGATGTTTTGTTCTCATATACTTTGATGATATGCAACACTTAATGTGTTGGCCACATTCTGTCTAATCAGTGAGCTGACTGTTGTTAACATGGACAAAAGAAAACATATTGCAATAAAGGCAATCAACAAGACACTACCCTGCTTTTCCATACAAGCGAAAAATGATACAAGTGGTGCAAAGCTTCAAATAGGTGGAATGTATGCTATGAGTCTAGACTTCATTCGGTTTGGAATAGTTATTATATGTTTGAGAATCAATGTGATACTTAAGGATGGGAAGTGAGATTGATGCTATTCAATGCTATGGTGGTATTGCTTTATGGAGTGGAAGTGTGGGGTGGCAAGATCTCATTTAGTGCATGGAATATAATAGAGAAAATCCAAAAATGTTCTTATGTAGACAATTGGGGGTAAAATCCTCAACATCCTATCCTATCATGTGATTGACCCATAGAGAGACTAACCATGCAACGAGTATACAAGTATATCACAAGAGTCGAGGATATGCCTGATTGTAGACGATCAGAACAAGCTCGGAACATAGTATGCTAATAAGAGCAAAATCCTCTCATTTGGTTGGTTGCTTGACATTATGAAATGGTTTAAGAGATGGAGAGTAAAAGATCTATTGGAGCTCTCAGTGTATGCCATGAAGTATATGAATCATTGAGGATAGGTTACTAGAGCCTCTAAGGATAGATTACTAGTGGTAAAGTTCGAAAATTCAAAATTGGATTGTTACACTGCAAACATTAACCCCAAATGTTGGCCTCAATACAAGGTAACAATGTCAGAACTTATTCAATCACATCTCACTACCCCATGAGCTTTGGCTGTTGAAGATGCTCAACACTTCTTTGAACTCGCTCATACAAGTTAAGTGTGGAGGTAGCATCATTGCATCATTACCCAAATAATGAAGATATGCAAGGTATGCATGAAAGCCTAGTGGAGGATGAATATCACCTACTTATTGCATGCTGAGTGTAAAAGGTAAATCGTGAGAAATACAATGACTTATTAGGCGGGTATGATAATGTAACTGTCATACTCAGATGTCCACCAAGAAGGGTGAGCACATATGTGTGTGCATTATATTCTCATAGAGATTTTTTACTGTAGTGTAGTAACCCTCTTTCTTAGGAAGGAGACACACACAATATGTTATGTTGATTCAGTCCCATAGATCAAAATTGGGCTCCCCATGGATGATAAAACATCTACTCTGTTCTATTCTATTCTAGAAGGGAGGTGGTTGAAAATGCATGAAGTATGCAAATTTGTTTCTTTGAATAATGTTGCTGGTTATTAGGATTTGGAACAAACCCATATGGACCTATGACACATGGGAACACATTGTGGTCTGGAAGCCAGTGTTGAGCTATATAAAGGGAACTATCTACCCCCTTAATAATAACATCTCTAGATGCTCTCTACAATATTGATGAGGCCGGGCTTTCTTCTTAGAATTTTTTTATTTAATGGTATTTTATGTTTGTCTTTATATCCTTTGCTCAGAGGTGGTCAGTGTGGTTAAGTGCCCTTCATCCGTTCTTCTTGTTAATCTCTTATTTTGTGCTTACCATTAGTTCGATCTGTAATATTTGGTATCATAAAGTTAACTTATCTTCATTGAATTAAGACCTGATCTTTTTTATCAACTTTAGGGGAAATACCTTGAATGCCAATGTTTTAAAAAAACACTAGATGAGAGCAAAATCTGGTAAAGATGCAACTAAAATCACCATACCCTTAAAGTTTATCTTTCAAATTTCTAAGGTCTACTCTATTGTAATGGGGAGGTTTGTGTTCTAGATCTCCCTCAAGTAAAGAAGAAAATTCCTTCCGAGTATCATGATACACCCTTAGCCGATCACCTTGGAATACATTGAACACTTGTTCTAAACTTTTTCTGGCCTACATGCATAATTATATTATCGAATGTATTCTTAACCATGGTAAAAAAGTCTCCTTACGAGTACCTCCTAATTCTGAAACTTTGGTGTGCGAAATTAGCTCCATGTTGTTATGGAAGTTTCACAATCCTAAAGCATATTGTTCATTTGCATATCGTCTTGATCATCTTGATGGTTTCGATGTTCATCTTGTTTTCTATGTTAAGTCACATCAAAGAACTTATCGGTTTGGATGACAATATAGTAACCATAAAAGATCTGGTAACTCATTAGGATTTATCTTCTAAACCTCATTTGGCAAAAAACAAATTTGATTCTCGAACTAAACAAATTCAAGAATTCAAAATTAAATGGTTGGATCAAATGGTACATGATGCCACTTGGGAGAAAGAGTATGTGCTTAAATCTAACTTGAGCTAACCCATATGGAATTATGACACATAGGAACACGTGGTGATGTAAGAGTCTTAAATGTTGAGCTATATTAAGGGGTCTAACTACCCCCTTCATTATGATAACTTGAGATGCTATTGAGACTCTATTGATGAAGCTAAACTCTCTTCCTCAGATTCATTATTCAACCACCAACGTAGTTTACATCCACCAATCATTATTTCATAAATGACCAAGATCGTCCATTTTCAGTTCATCTTTTAAAACCTTATCGTATTTGTAATATGCTGGATGAGGAAGTAACTAGCTATTTTTTTTTTTGCGTGAGTGGGTGGAGAGCATGGAGATTTCCAGCTCTCCAGCCACGTTCTCCACACACGCATGGCTATACCTATAAGGAAGGCAACTACATCCAATAGGATTCGAACCTATACTTAAGGTTTAGAAGACCTCTCGTCTCCACAGAGAACCTCATCTAGCATATCCTTCCTTTACTACTCACTTAGTGAGAGAAAAGTACTCTACTTCCCTCCGAGGGGGAATCCTAGGCGTATTCCAATGGCTGAATCCTCTCAGTCTCGTCTCTGGATATATCTTCACTAGGGAGTGAATCCCTCACTAAGCAGACCAACTAGTCTGTTTCTGCAACGCAACAATGCGACGAAACCAATCATTATTTCATAAATGACCAAGATCATCCATTTTCAGTTCATCTTTTAAAACCTTATCGTATTTGTAATATTCAGTAATACAATTATTTTGTTGGTTTCGATTAGCTGGAATGCTACTTGATTTAAGACAATCTTTAGTTAGTATGGAAGTTTGTGTTAAGGACTTATATGTTGTATAGGAGCTTGTATTACTAATTAAGGATTTTTTTGGTGAGTGAGGTTTATTAGAGTAGATTAATAATGTCAGTAAGCCATCTTTTCTACACTCTTTTGAAAAGATCAAAGCCATTGATCCTAGCTATGGAATGCATAATTCAGATATTAATACATGCTCTCTTGGCTTCTTCCCCGTCATCATTTGACCTTTTAACTATGTATCTCCAGTGTCTAACTAGTTTAATCAATGATCTCTGGTTCCTGAAAATGCTGATTAAAGGGATTAAAAGATGTTCCAGCAACCCTGTTTCAGTTCAATGTTTACATTTTAGGTCTGTGAATCAAGGGGCACTCATTTCTCGAGCTCCCATAAAACGTTTAGCAAGGAATACTCATTTCTTCTTTTCCTGAGCACATTTTTTAGCTAGGGCTTCTCTATTTCCTAGTTTAATGAAGTTGTTGAGTATATCCTTACCAATTTATTCTTAATATGAATGTTTTTCAACCCAGATATATATTATGCAACTCCTCGGATCTGGGTACAGAATGTGCAAATCCTCATGATACAAGATATTTTCCGGAGCGGCTCCTTGTGTTTGACCGGCATCGAGGAGGTATTGGAATTTCAGCACAGGTAATCCTATTCACGGTTACAATACTTTTCCTTTCTCTTCTAATTGAGGATTTGCACTAAAAAAACTTATAAAAAATGACAACAGTGAGTACATTGTCTAACAGGCTTAAATTTTACTTGTGTAACAAGAAATGCATGCTTTTCCATGCGAGACAACATCAAAGACAAAGGATATTTTCTTTATATTTTAACATGCTTAAATATGCTATAATATTCAAGACCTTGTTAACATCCCAAAAGTACAGGCACAGCTTTTATTTGCAGAACTATTGCAGGCTGCATTAGACCTAATTCTTTCATGTGAATGTGCATTTGATGAGGGCTGTCCATGTTGTGTCCAGGTGCGTTTGTACTCTTTTAACTTAGAGATCTGTATGCATAAATAAAGGTTGAATTTAACGTTGAATTATCTGTTGAAATTGTGTGATCATCATAAAATGATCTCTACATGTAAAAGTCAAAAGCTGAAATTCACATTTTTTATTTGTCAAAATTTTCAATCATCACAAAAAAAAGTAAAAACGTGGCTTTCTGGATTTGCAGTACTTCACATGCAGTGAGTATAATGAGGTATTAAATAAGCCTTCAGCAATAGCAATACTTAAGGTTAGATTGTATAGATAAATCTTATCTCTCACACTGTTAAATCTGAATTTATTGTGATTTCAAAACTGTGATGTTAATCTCAAAATTCATTTATGGTTTCAAATTTTCTCAACTTACAGGGTGTTATTGATTATGAGGATGTGTATCGGCAACAAAAGATTTTGTGCAGAGATGTTCCAAAAGAGTAGCACTTGGGCAATGTTTTCGCAATCTTATTTTTTCAGGAATCCAGAAGGGATGATGTATGTGGGTCTAATTGAAAAGCTACTCGAAGTTACATTATGTCCAGTCCAGCAAAATATATTGGTAGGATATTTGATTTGGAGATTCTACGTGTAAAAAATAAGAATCTTCTCACAGAGTTAATGTTAAACATTCAAAGAAGTTTTCCCACTTGAGAACAATATGATGGTCCATGTATATATTTTTTGTTCCATTGCAGTGTAAAATAATCAGATGAACAATTATTTTCACATGCAAGAATTTTGGCAATTTTTGAAAAAGAAAACCATTTCAACCCAAGAGTTTTTGACTGTGTCTAAAAAACTTGCAAAGTCATACCTGTGGAAAAAGAAAGCCTTGTAATCTGGAAGTCTTTCCAATCCTAAACTGCTAGAATTCTTGTGATAAGGGACGCTTCATCTTTCTTGTTTTGAGAGGTATAGAATTTTCAGTTTTATAATCGTTTGAACGTCATCTAAGATCTATTATAGAACTATGAAAGTTTTGTAGCCGATTGTATATATATTTACGATTAAAATTATGGAACGAGGATTTTCAATCTACACATCCTTAAAAGAACTTATTCTTGACTGATGAAGTACAGTTGGAGATGTAGGGTTTGAATTAAGATGTGTGTTGAATTAAGATTTGCTTGGAGCATGGCTAAGCAGTCTTAGTAAAGTAGCCCAGTAATCTTTAATGTTATCTTCACATGACACTAGGCTAGGTATAAGACTTGACATCAAATCAGAAGCAGCTGGACTATTATCGATTGGCAGTGATTGATTAATACTTTCCTCGCTTCTCATGCTAGTAGTGCATTGATAATCCGGTGTTGTGACTGTACTTGTATTATTATAATTAGTTGAAGTAGAGCCACTGCAGCTATTCATCTGCAACGAATCCATTTCACAGGATTGTTGATTAGGTGCTGGAATTATAGATTGCGTTTGATCATTCGATAGCAATCGGGTGCCACATATATTGTCTAAATCGAATTGATTGTGGTTAATTATATTGTCTGGATCAGATCCTTGAATGGAACGATGAATGATTGATGGGCATAGACCTGTAGGAGATTGTTCGTGACTAATCTCAGAATCCCAAGCGTGGCTAGAATTGTGAGTACTCAAATTTTGTAACACCTGGATTGTCACTGTATTTGAATTTGGATTGGGTGATGCATGGGTGGAGGAGTGATGAAAGATGGGCTCATGCTGCGGTGCCTGATGATGGAGACCTGTTGAGGATTGATGATGATATGGACCATCACTTGTGGTGGAGTTGGCAGTGGATGCCAGCTTGGACTCTGCTTCCAGCCTAACAAGTTCCCATTGGAGCATGTGGCTGATAGCTGAAGGGTCCAGTTGGTTCCTACTCGCTACAATGTTTTCTCGCGTTTGTTGGCACGCAGAAGGCCAAGTTCTCATGCTGCTGATGGGTTTGTGGGTCTCCGGATCAATGCCGGCCCGCAGAAGCCGCTTCTTCAAGTGTGTGTTCCAGTGATTCTTCACATCATTATCTGTTCGCCCCGACAAATGAGAAGCAATGCCGGACCACCTGCTCAAGTTGAATCAATCAATCCTAATAAGATCATGCTTATAAGAATACATGACTAAATCATGACTTTGGCGAAGGAAAGGAATCAAGCATAGGTGGAGTAGTAGGTCAATAATAAAGTAGGAGGAGGTTTTAAGCTATAGCTTATATTAGTTATGAATGCAATGCAAATGCAAATGCATGAATGAATTGGGGGTGAAAATGAGTTGTGTTTCTTTTCTTATGCACCTGTTGCCCAATAAGCTGTGGAGATGGATGATGGTGCGCTCCTCGGCCAACGAGAAGCCGCATCGCCGAATGTCGGGCCTCAGGTAATTGGTCCACCTCAGTCTGCAGCTCTTCCCACATCTCTGCAACCCTACACATTATTCCTATATTCTTGTCATTATAACTATTATTATTATTATATTTGGGATCAATCATCAAATGACTTAGAAATGGAGATTTAGATTGGGATTCAGATGGATTTTTAGAAAAATCAAAGCAATGAATGAGCCTGGTTTATATTCCTATAATTTAGATTGAAGATTGATGGGTTTAATACATACATATAGATAGATATGTATATAGAGATAGATAGATGGATAGATATAAGTTGAATTGAGTAGTAAGTGACATACCAGCTAATTTAGGGAGGGTTTTCCAGGTGCCATGACCATGGTGTTTTTGGATGAAAGAAATGAGCTTCTCATCCTCTTCACTTGTCCAAGCACCCCTTTTCACCATCACCTCCTCCTCCTCTTCTGCTTCAACTACTGCTTTCTTCTTCGTGGATTCACGACTCAATGGAGATCTTCCCATAAATCTTTCCTCTAGATACTCTTTCTTAAATTCTACCTTATACCCCTTATTAGTACACACTCACATATGTATATGATAGACTCTCCACTAACTTAGTAAACCACAAAAAATGTTCTTTGGTTACTAGGAACCATACATCATCAACACCTATAATGACACACACATAAGTTTCATGTACATTCTCATCATCATCCTTGTCCTTGTCCTCATCATCACCATCACAAGCAATTGTATGCCTTTCTTGTTTGTTACATCCTAATGGCGCTTATCCTTACATTTGCCTTGGCCTTTGTGGGCTAGAGCAACATTCCAGATGGAGGGGGTATCTTCAATTTCTATGGGTTGGTCTAGATTCTTCTATGTATTGATCACTTGATTGTTCAATTCACACATTCTCTACTATATCTCTCTCTAGATGCAAATATCCAACCAATGTTTTGGTAAGGTCTATCTAGGTTACTTATCCTCGACAAAATGCACATCTTCTCTTGTAAAGCCCTTTATATAATAATGCATAGATCAAAGTCGGTTCACGCTTGCTCTCACCCTTTTATTTGCATTAAAAGAATATACGTGTCTCATTTAGGTCTTCTATTTATTTTTTCTTGCAATATATGTTACCTTTTCGGAGCACGACATATTTCACTTCTGTACAAGCTGTCCAATTTTCACGAGCCATCTTGTGCCTTTATCATGTTGCTGGCATTGACAAATCGATGCCCTCTCATTCTCACCTCACATGCATCCATAGTACCATAATATACATCGTGATCATACAAAATGTGGCCTTAAGACACTCGATCCATAACGACTATAGATAGCTTGTCCACATTGTGTACTTAAAACTTTAAAGGAAAAAACAAAACTCAAAGAGAAAGTGTGGATTGTTTTTATTTTGTGTCACTGGCATCACAACTTTTTTGAGCATTCATCTTCAATGCCAACAATCATTGCATTTATGAGATGGTCTAGAATCTTGGCTCCCTTGGTCAAGAAAAGTACTTGGCTACTAAGTCTAGATTATAGTCACAATGTACATACACATCTCATTATATTGACATATAGAAAACAAAAAGTTACTAACATTGTAGGTCTAGGTGTGAGAAAAGGCGAGTTATACTGCGAGATCTATGGAAACTATTGAATCATTTTAACCTATTGAATCATTTTAGAGGTTAATGGTGCATAAGTGAAGTAATATAGAAGAAATAAACTCTTACTTACTGTGTGATGTGTGTGGGTCTAGGATGGAACATAAAATATTGCAATTCAACTAGTGTTATATCTGTAGATAAACATGTGTGGCTTCGTGGAGGACAGAATTTGACGTGGATTAGGCAATGTTTAACATTGGTGGCGTTGATTTTCAATCAAGAGAGTTGACCCTACAACAATGATATACAATAAATGGGTAGAGTTGACCCTACATCATTAGCTACCCATAAACAACCACTTTTACGTCTCCCATTATGACATTGTTATGTACTACTTTCTTGGTAGTTTCATGTTAACTAACTTATCTAACAAGATAAATTGTTTAGTTGTCAATAACAACGAGTTTTGGAATTTGTTTCACATTAATATCCTATGCCCATTGTCTGATGATGTGATGATATTGTTTATAAGCTCTTAAATAGAAAATTATACATACATGAAGACTGGAGTCAACTTATTAATACATTATCACAAGAATATTTGAAGACACAACTCAACAAGTTATATGGTTTTACATAAAAACATATCTCAAGTAGTTATTAAGTGGTTTTCTAATAAGGTCTTGTGATCAAAGAACACACGACCATTGTAAATACCCTAATCTAAAACCAAGTGTTTGATCAATGAATGAAACCTTTATAAACCTTCATAAAAATTGCAACGAAATCATTTGTAAGAATTGTTTCATTTTCTTCAAGCCTAACCTAGTTCTTGTGTGCATGCATGTCGATGACATGCATAACCTCAAATAGCAGTGTCAAAAGCATGGGCCAATTGAACATTCCTTTTTGTGAGATATATATAGGAATAGTGGATGTTGAGTGACCTTGTGTTGTAGTTTCATTAATTGAAATAGTTAGATGACTTTATGAATTGACTTGTATAACCCTCAATCACAAATAATTAGAGATTGGTCATGTTATAGGCATGTGCCATGAATGTTTTACAAGCACTATGGGAGCGCCTTTCCTTTACCCTTTGATCTATTCGTTAATTGAATATGCTTAGATATGCATGCATGCTTACAAATCTCACAAGATAATGTTTTTTCTATAATTGATGATAGACCTATGAGTCTATGACATATCTCAAGACTTTAAGTTTTTGACCTTGAACTTAATGTAGCTATGATGTGGATGTGTATGTGTTCGCCTAATCATAAAAATTGATCTCTATAAACATGAATCAAAACTAGGGGGGTATCAAAATTGCTTAAGCTTTGGTCACTTTTGTTTTTTGGTTGGACCACCCTTCTCCCACATGATTAATACTTGCAAGTTGAACACCACTCTTCTAACCAACATGAGCGTCAATCTATGATCACAAAAGAATGATTCCAAGTTGAGGGAGTGGTGATTCAGAAACATCATTACATTATGGTTCTATTCCTCAAGGAAGGATTAATTGAGTGTTCTAATGGGCTGTTTATAACAAGTTGAACAACCCTTGCAAACATATATGCCTATATTGAATAATTGAATCCACAACCCAATGGGTAGAAACCATAACTTGAAAAGTTTTATTTTTTATTTTGTATATATTTTGGAACAAACTTAAATTGTTTTATGAGCTCATTAGTCACTCACTTTTCATCAAACACACTCACCTATATGGTTACATTAAAAGTTAATTCCATTAAGAATTGATGCTCTCACATTGCTCTATCAACACTAGAGAATACACATGAGGGAGAAAGTAGGAATTGTTAACCTTCCATTTGCACCCATTCAGCATCTAGTAGTGAAGAAGAAGGAAAGTATGTGATGCATGACTTCATCTTTGAATGTCATCAATGCAAGTAGGCAACAAAATGAATAATCATGTATTCCATTAGAAAACCACTCGACAATACATGCATTAGGAAGGAAGCCAACATATACAAATATTATGAGAAATTGGCCACTTTACTCACAACTACATTTATATAAAGGTCGAATGAGGAGAGACTAAAGACAACATATGAAACTAAACAAGTAATTCTAGAAGGCAAAACCAAAGCCAAGGAAGATATTCAAGAGTTTAACGAAACTTTAGAAAACAATGTACAAGGAAACATAGAGTAGTCCCCTCTTTCTATCTCTTGGCATATTTTCTCTACAAGTACATTTTGAATGTAGTGACAACTGTTATAAAGCCTTACATAGCCCTTGACTGCGCCAACCATCATAAGAGCCATGTGGAATGACTCACAAGACAAGGTTTACCTATTGTACCTTCAATGTATCTATGGACACAAGTTTTGCGTCATTTGTTCATGTGTATGTTAACTAGTCTTATATTTTCCATTTATAATAACTTTCTTGGAAATAATGTCTCCTCAAACAATAGTCCCGAAGTCAAGCCTAAAGTAGCTCAATGTACATTGTAAAGCCATGCTTTGAAACTAACACACGAACACTACCTTTAACACATATGTTCATCAAATGATGTGGATGGTAGCATTGTAATTTGTGTGGACAACATCGATCCCATATGCAAATATTATTATATGAAGAAGTGAACAATTACAATGATAATTTCTGCACTAGTGTGAAGTAATGATGTGAAATGAATACACATTGACAAGAGGTTTTAAATGCATGTTAACAATATAATGATGGTATTGTTTCATTTTAATGTGTTCTTTTATTGTAATAAAATTATATTATGTGAGCTATGAAAAAGAAGCATTTATATGTGGAACTAATGTTCTTTTTGGTTTATGACAATTTGATAGGCGAAATTTAAGTTGCTTGAAGTAAAATAACAGCATGTGACAACACATAAACTAAATGATTGACATTCATATTCATTGATTATTTGTAAACGATATGAGATTTAAAGCTTGATGTAAAGTAACGACATCCGGTCAATACATAAACTTGGGGATTAAACATGCATCTTTATTTATTATTTGCATACCGACTATTGGATTCCATTGCTTAATATTTATGCCTTTATTTTATTACCATATGTTTGTTACTTCTTCATTAGGTGTCCCTTGCGCAATTGGATTGTTTTCGACCATTTCGACTATGAAAATTATCAAATTATAATGCCATGCTCTAAAAAGAAACTATATGTTTGCAATGCTCCAAGGACTTATGCAAACACGTGAAGTGTATTTGAAACAATAATGAACTTATTTGGTCGGAATCCATGAGTCATGAGTGCAAGGCTACAACCTCTTGGATTACCTCTTCAAACCATTATTTAGAAACGATAAATACTATATTCCACCACCACCTAGTGATTTGTTTTTGGTAAAATGTGCGACATTGTGTCTATGCATCTAGAAATAATCCTTTGCATTAATACATCCAATATAGGAATGCATACTTTCTTGTAGCAATACATATATTATTAGCGGGAAACCTCAATGTGAAGTAAAAACCCACAAAAAATGTACAAACTTTCAATGCACAAAGGAACTCGAAATAATGGTGAAATGTTTGTAGAAGAGAATCTTGCAAATTGAAGACAATCATAAAGCTATTGTCTCAAAGAGAACTTAAAAGAAGCAAGAGCCAACAATAGACAATTGCCCAAATATTATATGATTTGGGTTTCGGCCTACTAAACTGGTCCAAAATGCCCAAAATCTAAGCCAATGGAAAAAAGGGCCTCATCTTGCAACATATTAGGAAGTAACGTTTAGATATGATGATCCAATACCTCTCCTTATTTGCCAATCACAAAACCTATTCAATGCCCCTAGCGATGGCACAATGATATAAATGGTTCTACTTGTTCATAGTTGTTCAGTTATTCTTGATTAGATATTTTGTATGCATGTATATTTGTGTGTGTGAGAGACGATGTAGATTAGATAGATATAGATATGTGTGAGTGTTATTAATTTAGCAAAAAAGCAATGCTCTCACCTTATGCTTTGGCATGCATCTCTTGCTTGCTATGCGTTCAATTTAGGAGAACTCATTTGGCATTAAATGTGTAAGAAATAACATTGGGTGTCTTTTTAGTACATTATTAGCATTTCCTTGTAACATTATATTTTTTATACACACTCTCCATGAATTCAATATTATTGTTGATGTTATTAGTTTATCGTCATCAGAGATAAACAATATGACCTATGAGACTTATTATGACATTTCACGTAACCCACGTGCAAGTGAGTTATGACTCTCAATGTTCAAGAACTTTACCAATGAATGTTACAATCGAGAGTGCACATTGTGATTGTGATAGAAATTCACGTAGGATTGGGAATGCAATGGAGAGTTGTGCATACTCTACAAAATCACAATCAAAGAAGCAAAATCTTTCTCATCAAAATCAAGCTTTCTAAGATGACGATAGAAGGGATAAAAAAAGTAAATAGTGATGATGGCAACATATGAAGGGATCAAATGAGAATAACAAATGATTGAAGGTAAATTTGATTGGTAAACAAGTGAGCAAAGAGCATTGAGCACATACACTTTGAGGAATGCATGGTAGAAGGAAGACACACATCAAGGTCAATTCATAGAAAATCGGCACAATGGATAATGGAAGGGAACATAGAGGTCAAAGGGTGAGATTGGGAGTAAATGAAAAGGTGTTTTCAAGACTTTAATATTTTTCATAGAAAGGGAAAGCGAAGGATAAAAATAAATGGGAGAGATCACGACAAGAGAGAGCTTTTGAGAGATTGGGACTTCAAAAGGTTACCACTTCATAGTGAAAATGGCTCTTTTGAAAAAAGTGGGCGTGTTTGAATGCAGAAATGTCGATTTTATTTAAAAAGCCAAACACAAGGAACCAAAGGTGGACACTCCTGACCTTCACATGTTGATGAAATAAGATGTGTAGACAAGGAGTCGCCCACTCAAAAACCTTTGTTTACACACACACACACTCTCTTTCTCTCTAGATGTGTGTGTGTGTGTACATACACTTTGTGCACTCCTTATGGCAATAAGTGACATTTGCATACAACCTTTAAAGCTCTAATCAGCCATAATGAATTAGAGGTATATTGTTCTGCCACATTGTGGATCAATATATACAAACATAAATCACTTATATTTTATTTGTATTGTTTCTACACAATTGAATGTTAATGTAGCTTGAATGACGTTGGTTGATGGGTGTTTAAGGCTTTTAACGCGCCCAATAGACACCATATAATAATTCTGATGTGGAGGAGCACGTTTGAGTTGTTTGTGCTATACTTAGCTGATGCCTTGCCATAGGTATGTTGCTCTTTGTCTGTGCCTTAGGTTTCTGTCTTGTAAATAGGTGACGAAAACAAATGAACTGGAATAGTGAATTATGCAAAGTATTGATAAGACATTCAAGATTGGTGAATTTTAGATTTTAATAGACCGTTAAAATTGATAGAAATGTACATAGAACTCACACACACATTACTAGAAAGTGACAAACAACGTTCTATACGAAATATGTCAAATGGAAGTATAAATAGAATGGACAAATAATAATGCCCCCCTCCATCCTCCAAACTATGGATGACATCACAAACAATTGTAGATATTCTTCTTCATCAATGGTTACTTCTTGCAATTGGTGGAAACTATGGATATTTGAATAATTGCCGGAAAGTGAGGAACTCATTAGATTGCCGTTTTTTTTTTCCATATTTTTACTTGCATTATGCAAAAATGGCAGAATATTTGGGAATTCTAAAAATAGGAAACACCAACCATTCAATATATATGAGATGAGAAGTATATAGTTAGTGTATTATGATAAATTTTCTGCCATTCTCGGTGTTACTTCAATGTAGATGAAAATTGTACCTTTAATGCATGGCCTTGTTTAAAGTAGACATTGCATATTACACTAAGTTGGCATGAACTTTGTAGTCTCGCCATATTATTTTTAAAACTTGCCCACTAGTTAAAGGAATCTAAATAAGGCTACCTAAAAGTTGGTGGATACATAATGCATTCCATGTGACTGAACCTTCTTTAAACATTTGTGGAGATAAACTATAGGATACACTACTTTAATATAAACCTAAAACGAAGAAATGTATGGAATTCATGTTCCTAAATAAATTTAGGTGAACAAACTAGTAGACAAAAAGAGACATATATTACTAGATGATGGTTGGTGAAACTTGTTTAAGAATTATTTACAAATGGATGCAAGGTGCGATGGGAGGGAAAGCATTTAAAACTTTACTCAGAGACCTTTATTAGAACCCACCTCGACTTAACTAAGCTCAATAAAACCACCTTCTAGAGCTATTTACAAATGGATGGAAGGCGTGATGGGATTATTTGATGCTCAACAAGAGGCATCCATTTGTTTTCCAAGAGAAATAAAGCAATAGGGTTGGCACCACTTAACTTTGTTCAAGCATATTTCATAAACATTGTCCATGTAAATGCAAGATGTATCACAAATATGTTGATTTGTCCAAGTTATGATCCACTAGCTACACACTATCATCTGATGTCATTAGGTAACATATATTATAGGCATGTCATTGAGGTTGGGTATGTCACATGAATATATTAATTACTTTTGTTTCCAGTTCAAGAAATTATTAATAAAGACTCATCGGGCCAAAGAACACTTGAAATCGGGTAGTGAAGAAATTGCATGGCTAGAGTGAAATGGCTTATGGCCAAATGGCCCCTAAACAAGAGCAACCTCATAGGCCCCACATCCGATTGTAAAGTTGTGCCACCTTATAAACTCGCTTTAAAGTCAGGGGTTAGTCCCTCCATAAAGTCACTTAATAAAGTACAAGAGCATGATCAGTTATAGGGATTGGATAGGTGAGTAGATATAGATATTATGAAGACATGAACATTTATATGTGTGATCAGGATTAGTGGGCCTAGATATTTTTGAAGAGTTGAACACATGGCAACATGTAATGAGACTTGCCTTATCCAATTGAACCTCTTTTGCTATAGAATTAAAAAGATCAAATTGGGGGTTGATGGAGAGATAATCATAAGTTTGGATTTTTTTAATAGAAAAGTATGATGAAATTGCTATATTATCTACCATGGTCACTAGAGAGTGCTCTCAAAGCTCCACATGCCCATACCATCCAAATAGTTATACATCTTCCGACTTTGTTACGCCATATGATTGAGACTTGCTTTATTCAAGCAAACATTTTTTATGTGGAGCTCAAAAAGCAAATTATGGGTTAATGGAGACAAATTTCAGCGCTAAGTTTTGGAAAAAAATTTGATGAAATTGTTGTGCTATTGGCGGTAGTTAATGAAGACGAGCTAGATGATTCAAATATTAGCTTTAAATTAGTGCACTTTCCCACACCTTCCAAATAATTGTACCACCTCAAAGCTTGTTTGAGGTTCAAATGATCTCATCATTGTTACCTAGCCAAGAAAGGAAAATCGAGTAAAGCTTCTAATGGTGATTAAGATCCAAAACAAATGAACATGCATATCTTATTCACAATAATGGCAACTTCATGACAATGTGGATGGGGGGTTGTCAAATTATGGTGTCAAGTGTTTGTATGAACAAACTTGGACAACACACTTTGTTTTATAATAACCCTTGCTTTTTGCTCAAAAACCAAATTCATATAGAAAATACAAAGATCCCCATGTCCACATATCCACTAAATGTGTGTCCCAATCCTCTACCCTACATTTTAATTACAAGACTTTCTTTAAAACCAAATGTGTGGCATGTTTTCTACACACTTCTAACATTAAGAAGAGTCGATTATAAGCTAACCACAACGATTTGTCACTTACAAGCTAAATGATGAGAAATGGTTCAACTTATAATGAGAAAGTCTACATGTTTTACTACATTACTAATGTTATGAAAAAATTCCAAAATATCTCCTGGGTTTTGCTTTATCTTCCCAAATGCCTTTGAAATTTCATACTTCCTCATATGCCCTTGGTAAAAGCAGAAGTGGATGAGTTGAGTATATAGCTATCCAATAACACATATACTTGAGAAGAAGGGGATGCATTAAGCACATATTGCTCAAATAACACAAGTAATTACTCTTTCTAGGGTTGACTGAAGGTGTTTGGTAGAATTGTTGGCATAAAAGGCGGACTCCTTCCACTTTGTATCCTTAGTGTGAACACATTCTCAAGTTAGGGCTTGAGTATATAAACCTAACTGTAACATTGTAAAACAGAGAGAGTTTTATAGAAGAGAATAACAGAGCTTCCATTAGAGCTTACATCGTCTATCTTGCTTCTTAGTTCTTGTCTACTATGCATACTCTGTCTTTTTGTCGTGTACATGTTGTTTGCTTGACACATTAACTTGTAGGTCCTCACATCTTGTTCTATATATTATATACAAGTGGTATCAGAGCGACCTTGCTGTTTGGCAGTAATGAATAGTAGAAAGCTGAAAAAGAAGCTATCCGGCTGAGAGAAAGGATTAGGTCAACAACATCTACTTTCAGAAAATGGCGACACAATCCAACATGAATGTGGAAATCCAAAAGTTCAACCGAAAGAACTTTGCCCTTTGGAACGAGATGATACCGGATGTTCTTATCATCCGTCGACAAGTTGAAGCCATACGGCACAATACCAAACCAACTTCAATATATGCTGAAGAATGGTGATCTATGGATGAGATAGCCAGATCGACCATTTAGATGCATCTGGTCGAGAATGTCTATTTCAGCATGGAAAAGGAGACGACACCATTCTCTTTGTGGGACAAACTCTAGGCTATGTATGAGAAAAAGTTCTCCTCATTGAAGCTAATATTGATTCGACAGTTATTCAACATGAAGATGAGAGAGATGGATCCAACGACCTCCCATATGAACACCTTCAACCGGGTGTTGTCTGAACTCTCCTCTCAAGGGATTAACTTCAACGAAGAAGTTAAAGCCCTTGCCCTCCTTTCGAGCTTGCCAATGAGTTGGGAGGTATTTTGCATGACATTTGCCAATAGTTGTCCAAATCTCAATTTGGACGAGACAATCAGACAAGTCCTCACTGAGGAAATTCAACGAAAATTGATGAATAGAAAAAAGCCCACTACTCGATTAAGTCGATTGGACGAACCAACCGATCGAGAGAACAAGCCAAAAGAACCGGTCGAAACACTAGTCGACCGAGAAGGAGGGAAGATCGACAATGATCAAAGTTGAGGAATAGTCGATCAAGTGATTTTTGCACTCATTGCAGGAAGATTGGTCACAAAGTTTTCGACTGTTAGTAGATAAAGAGAAAGGAGAAAGGTTGGCGATTTGATCAAACAGAAGGAGAATCCAACTCGAACCATTCTCTAGTCGGCAACCAAATCAATGTTGTTGACTTTTGATCAGGAGAAATCCTCTCCTTGGAAGACTTGATGATCAATGAAGTCCTTTACAATGTGCAGGACACACGAACGTGGTTGTTGGATTCCGGTGTCACAGTTCACGTGACCCCAAATATCGAAAGGTTTTCGGACTATTCAATCGGAGCCGATGGCACTGGCTGACTCGACAATGGGCAGGAATGCAAAATCGCTGGAATCGGCGAAGTACCAATTCGATTACCAAACGGCAATATGATCGTCCTACACCATGTCTGGCATGTACCCATGCTAAAAAGGAATTTGGTCTCCATCGGCATGCTAGGCGAAGACGAGTACCAAATGACTCTAAATGAATTGACATGGATGATCAACCGGGGGAACGGGAAAATTGGATGCGGATACAAGCACAATAACTTGTACCCACTAATGGCGATCAGTTCAGAAGAGATCGTGAATGTAGCTGAATCGTCAGATTCGAACTTATGGCATGGCCGACTCCAAGGCGGACTAGACCGCCTAATGGCGATCAACTACATCCTGAAACTCCAAACAAAAACGGACTTTCGCGAGCATTGTTGTTACGGTGTTGTGGAAATCTGCTCGCATGAGTTGGATCAAGCGGGACCACCAGGGTCACAGATTGGGGAGAGATGGATATTGGAAGACTGTTTTCTCTGGGGTCGATTACACCAATTGTGGCACCAACCAGGACGATTCCGGAAGTCTGCCGGAAGGAACCTGTTCAAACAGATCCGGATGCGACCGGATGGGTCCGGATGTGTTCCGGAAGCAACCAGAATGAAGATAGGGAGAGCACATGCACACACACCGGCTCATGCACCCTCTTATGTACAGAAATGGAAGAGCAGAAATCACGCGGCCCGAACGGGACCCGATATATACAAGACGACGAGTCTCCAGACTGAAAAGAGGAGACACGCCGCGACATGGAACAACTCATCATACACACATCACAAGCGCATCCGGACATGACGAAAACCCAAAGACACTGACACTGACATATGCACACCAAAGTTTTCTCATATATATTTACAAGGGACACAAGTTACAATGTCGGCCTCAAGCCGGTCCGATTCTAAAGGGGCACAAGGGTTGTCTATAGGCAAGCTCCAGTCGGGGACCACTCCAGGGTTCGCCTACACGAGTGGACGCCTTGCACTGGAGACAGTCCTCATACTAGAACACCACAACTACCTGCCAAGGTACTAGTCAGGGAGCACGCTGCTCGCCGTGCTGAGTGGGGTCTTGCATAGGAGACAAAATTGCGAAACAGAACCCTCAGAATACAGGAACTCTGAACCACGCAACCCTAACAGAAAGGAAACACCGAACCCTAGTATACAAAGCTAACAAGGCTCCACTCAAAAAGGGAAACCCAACCCACATAATGACAAAGAAGAAGACCTAAATGAAATCCTAAAAGAAAGTAAGAAGAAGAGAAACTACCATACCTCAAATGTAGCGGTATACCCTCCTAACTCAAAATGGGCAACCCCTTCATAAGAGACCCCTCCCTCCTTTTATAGTCCAAGGAGGGAAGGACATTACAATGTGGGATAAATATTCCCTATTATTTTATATACATTTCCTAATGTACATGCGCACAAGTTGCACATGGACGACTTTGCCCATTCCGTTCGGTTTTCTCACCGTAGCCGGAAATCATCACGACATCCACCCCCACCAAACCACACATCCACCGGAATGTGCCTAGAAAGGGAAAGAAGGTGAGAGAATTTTGGCAACGGTGATCAATCGGGTTCTCAGCCATTCCGGCACCCGACTACTGTGCCGGCCTCTACCGGTCCCGAACTGTCAATTTTTGGACCGACCTAATCCCCGTCCAAGAGCTCACCTTCATTGTTGTCCTCGACTCTCCACTTCAAGCTCGTCCGGCCTCTCCACCCTAACCACCGGTCCCATCTGATCCACCATGCTCATCGGTGCTCATCGAACCTCTGACACCATCTGAACCGCCACATCCAGTTTCCGGATTTGTCCCTTCCTTCGGTCGGAGCAGATATCCCGAACGCTTGTCTCGACCCGACCCAACTTCCTTCGTTCTCTGTGTGCAGCATGGGTCCTCGTTCTTCCCGACCACATGTCGGATATCGCACCTTCTCTGTGCCTGTTTCGATTCGACTGCTTCCTTGATCCGTCATCGTCGCACGCCGAAATCCTTCCAGCTCCTCATCATTGTTCTCCTTCGTGCTCGTCACTCAGCCCCTACGCGGCCACAATGCACATCCCTCGCTTTGCACTTCTTCTGTGTGTACCCTTTCGGTAGGGTACACTACTACCTCGACATCCGTGTCAACGCACTCCGTTTCGGTGTCCTTTGTAGTGTCTGATATCGTCGCTCCGATCCGAGGAACACCTTTGTTGTCCGATCGGCCCGCATGGCCTTTGTGACACTCTGCCTAACTTCTTCGGTTCCTTCGTTTGCTACGATCTTCGTCCCCTCGCCACCACCTTCCGTATCCTCGGTCTTACGTTGATCTGCAACTGCCGAAGTCTCTAGGTTAGGTGTGGAGGATCCCTCTTGGGTGTTCTTTTCGTGGCCATTGACCTCGCTCAATCCCTTCTCCGCGCTCACCAGTCTTCGCTTCTACGACCCCCAATCCGACCGGTTCGACTCATGTCCGGCTCGGTTATCTGAAACTCGGCATTCCTAGCTCCTCTACCGATCGGCTCGTACTTCCTGTTCGCCTCAGTTCTTGTCTCGGGCCAGTTTCGGTCGAACGATCCATGTCTGGATCGTGCTCCACCCGAATCTGAATGTCAACCGGATCAGCTCCCGGTCGGGTCGATTTTTGACTCCACTTCTTTCGGCTCCGCCTCTCGCCTCTATACTTCGCTCTACTGCAACTTCCTCCTTGGCCTCCTCGCAGGCCATCTTCCATCCATCTTTGTTGGCAACGTACTAGGACTCTTCACTGTTTTCTTCCATCTCTTTGGTCTTACGTTGCCATGTCGGCTGAACTACTGAATGTGGTTTCGTCTTTGGCCGCCTCGCCGGCCTCATCCTCCCTTTCACGCACATTGGCCTCGGGCCATGTCCTCTCACCACCTATTATTTTATTTTATATAGATTTCCTAATGTAGATGTGCACATGTTGCACATCGACGACTTTGCCCATTCCAAATGGTTTTCTCATCGTAGCCGGAAATCTTCACGACAACTCTACACGTACCCGAAGTTGACACTCTCTCCACTACGGGACGGTATGACAACCCCTAAAGCTCATGCACACCGACATTTGTGGGACGATGCTCACGATACTTCATCGCCTTCGTCAATGATTGTACATGGAAGGTCTGGGACTACTCGATTAGGTCGAAAGACGAAGCATTCGAGGTCTTCTCATGTTGGTGGTTAGCCGAAGTTAAAAACCGATTAGGACACTGAGTGAAGAAACTCCGGTCCGACAACGGAGGGGAATACACCTTCCGAGCCTTCACGCAGTACTTGTCCAAAAATGGGATCCGACATCAGAAAATCGTTCCCTATACCCCCATGCAAAAATGGTGTGGTGGAACGGGTCAACTGAACGATCCAAGAGAGGGTGACAACAATGCTCTAACAATCCAGATTGAAGTTGGAATTTTGGGCCGAAGCATTGCAGACGGCAGTATACCTGATAAATCTTTCACCATTGAGAGCAATCCGGCTCATAGTGCCAGATGCAATATGGCTAGGCAAACAACAGACCTAGGATAGACTATGTATATTCGGATGCGAAGCCTACACCTTCATACCCAGGGATTAAAGGACCAAGCTGGCACCCCATGCACTTAAGTGTATATTTCTTGGTTATGGAACCAACGAGGATTTCGGCTATCGGCTATGGAATCTAGAGAACGGGAAATTGATCCGGAGTAGTGACGTAGTCTTCTATGAAGACTCGATTCTCTGTGAACGGAACCAACCGAAAAGGGTTGGCAAAAAGGTCTCCTTCGACATCAATAGAGATATCGTAGAAGGACTGACCCATCAGGCCGAATCGGAGATTCAACATACAACTGAAATCGACTGAGCTAACAACCCCCCCTACCGAACTCGAATTGGTAAGAAGTCCACTAGTCGAAATCGATTCGACTAGAAGATTGACAAGAGCCGAAAAGGATAGAGTTCAATCGATCGACTCGCCAAAACAGACTAAGGTGCCAAAAGGCCGAGCCGAACCAGTCAAGGCACCTATCTCTCTATCAATCAATCCCGAAGAAGGGGAGGATGATTCAAAAACGCCAAATCCCATTGCAGGGGCGAGTCATCCAAAAGGACTCCTGAAGATGGTTCAGGTAATGCCGATCAGACAACAATGTTGATTGAAGGATTTGAACCAATCAAGTCAGCAACTAGAAGATCCAGACGAGTCAAAAGGCCAATAGAGTTTTATCAACCAGGCCTCGACTACGTCAACTACACGGACGCAGACAAACCAAGCTCCTAGGAAGAAGCGATAGGTGCGTCGGATGTCAACACATGGCTACAAGCCATGAGATCCAAGATGGACTCAATACATACGAACAAGAGACGGGAGCTGGTTGAACTACCAGCTAGAAGGAACCCGTTGCCCTGCAAATGGGTCTTCAGATACAAATATGTATCTGATTCGAAGAAGACCAAATATAAATCTTGGCTCATTGCCAAGGGATTCAAACAAGAGTATGGGGTCGACTAACAATCGACAACGGTTCGGTTTGAATGGAACTTAACCACGAAACTGCAACTTAACGACTTAACGGTTTAAACGGTTTGGTTTTAGTTTGGTTTCAACAGTCAGAAACCTTGGTTTAAACGGTTAAACGGTTTTTTATTTTATTTTTTAAATTAAAAAATAAAATAAAATAATAAAAAAAATTTTAAACAATCTTTTTTTTGGACCATATTCTCACATTTTAGGAACATCTTTAAAATTTTAAAAACCGAACCATGAAACCGCGGTTTTAATGGTTCGGTTCAGGTTTTTTAAAATTTAAACAGTTTGGTTCCAAACCGGTTCGTTTTTTACCCTCTCAAACCGAACCGAACCATTGCCGATTGTTATGGTCGACTACGATGAGATCTTCTCACCGGTAGTCAAGATGACCACTCTTTGACTCTTACTCGGGATTGTGGCGATTGAGGACCTCAAGCTCGAGCAACTGGACATAAAGATGACATTCCTACATGGAGATATTGACGAAGACATTTACATGTCTCAACTAGCAAGGTCACCTCGTCTCCAAACTGAAGAAGAGCCTATACATCCTCAAGCAAGCGCCGAGAATGTGGTATCAAAAGTTTGACACCTACATCTAGCAGCTCGACTACAACCGATTCAACTCCGACCCATGTATGTACATTCTACAAATGGCCGATGAGTCCCGAATCTACTTGATCCTGTATGTCGACGATATGATGATTGCAGCGAAGACTAAAGCGGAGCCTTCATGAAAAATTCGCGATGAAGGAACCCAGACAAACCCGGCACATCTTGGGCATGAGGTTCGAGCGACATCGGATGAAGAAGACTCTCCTCTCCGGCTTTCCTAGTCTGATTATATCCGGAAGGTGCTAAAACGGTTTAACATGCAGAACGCAAAGTCAGCACTAACTCCGCTTCCTACGTCGACACGATTGACAAGCAGGGACTCTCCTTCGATCGACAAGGAGAAAGAGCTCAATGGAAAGATACCCTACTCATCGCCTGTAGGAAGTATCATATACGCAATGTGTTATTCTCTTAGCCGGACAAGGCCTAACACAAGGTGTCACGGAGACACTTCACCAAAGGGTGATTACGGCATAGGATTAAGATTCAACGATTACACCGACTTACGTAGGTTACACGATTAGATTGCTTTGGTTAATTACACGCGTAAGATATAACAGTAATTACAGAACGGAAATCAAGACAGAAATACAAACATCATAAGCTCTATTAATTATCCGCTGTCATTACAATGGGGTCCGGGCCTTTAAATAGGTTTCCGGCCCGTATTACAAAACGGTGTCTCTCGCACCTATTCGGGATCCGTCCGGATCTGGAACGGCATACCGTTTCCAGTCCGTCCGTCCACACTATGCTCATTTACAACCATCTAATTAATTCCGTATTTTGGACTCCTTGCCGGCTGGTAACACATGGCACGCCCGTGGGACAGTACCTTGTACGTCGAACCCTTCTCGGCCCCTTCATTGTTCACCCAAATTGTCCAAAATACTTGGTTCAAGAATTTCCGCTTGTTCTTTCGGTTGTGGTTGTTGCGGCTGTGCTTGCTGCTGCTGCTGTGATTGCGGTTGTGACTGAGGTTGCTCCGGCTGCTCTGCTTGCTGCTGGTGCCCCATTTGTTTCTCTGGCTCCGGCATCTCCGTTTGACTGCTTCCGGTCCGGTCTCCTTCCAGTAACGGTTCCTCATCACTGAGGTTGACCGTAACTGGTTCTCGTTCTTTCTCTCCCCGGATCCGGGACCTCTCGTAGCTTTCAAACTGGATCTGCGCCTCCAGCCTGTCGTCGTCCAGCTGAGCTACAAGTTGCCGGACTTGCTCTAATTGGTCTTCTGCCAAGGCTTGAAAGTCTTCGGCCAGCTCATCTCTTATGCCGGTGAAGTCTTCGGAAGTCAGCATATAGCAATCATCTGCCTCCTTCCGCCGGTTCTCTACGTCAGCCCGGAGTAATTGGAGTTCCGCCGCGTTCGTGGCCCACTTGGTCCACCATTTGACTGAACTGTTGTCAATCAAGCTCTTGGTCTGGTTCAACCAGGCCCGCATTATATCTTGGATGCGACTTGCTCCCATCTGTGCTCTGCTTTCCACCACTTGTCGCTCCTCCTTCAACTGCTTGATGAGGTTTGCCGTATCCTCCGCCTGCTCCCTGTAGCGCGTCAGCTGCCCTTGATATGTCGTTTGCAGCCTCTGCAGTACCTCCGCCGCTCTTTCTTTTTCCGCCTGCTGTTGCCTGAGGAGCTCTGTCCGAACCTTCTCCGCCTCTTCCAACCGTCTTCTGTTTTCCGCTTGTTCCTTGGCGAATGCGGTTGCGGTCCGATCAACGGCTTGCCGGAGCTCATCCGTTCGTTCCTTGTGCTCCGTTTGCAACCGTTTATACTCCCGGTGCAATTGCTCAAATTCCTCCGTTTTTTGTTTGAGCTTGCCGTTGATTTGGCGATGGTTCCGGTCCTCCCGGTCCTTTACCTGCCGGAGTTCCTCTTTCAGGCCCTCTACTTCTGTTTCGGCGTTCCTCCGGAGCTTGTCCTTCTCTTGCAGCATTTTCTCCTTTTCCTCCTTGAGCCGGTCGTATGCTTGATGGCCTTTCCGTAAGCTCTCCTCGGCACGGCGTAGATTCTCAGCAGTCTTTTTGAGTTCTGCCTCCGCTGCCGTCTTCAATTCTCTTTCGCGGCTCCTCAGCGCTTCTTGGGCAGCTAGCTCATCCTTTAAATCCGCAAGCTCTTGGGCTTGTGCCGCATTTCTCTCCGGAACGGTTTCCGTTGCCGGGGTCTGATTGCTATGTACAGGTTGATTTGATACTTTATTCTGTACATTGCCCGGAGTCACCGGTGCTTGGACTTGTGTTTCCCTTGTGACCCTGTCCAAGTCTTGTTCAAGGCTCCGGATTCTGGACCGGGCCGTCTCTAGATCTACGGTTGTGACGAGCAACCGTTCCTGGTGCGTTCTCTCTTCCGCCTCTATATACTCCACCACTCCGGCGATTTGCTCGCCTACCCATCGTAGCCACATGCTACTGGTGCCTTGTTGCTGTACTGGCCGGGTCGGCTCATTCCCTGTGGACTTGTCTGGCCTGAGTGCCTGCATATGCCGTTCTGGTTCTACTCCTTGGCCGCCGTGTGTGCTGGCTGTGCTCGCCGGCTGTTGCGTTCCGGTTCCCGCCGTCTCCGCAGCCGTTGGCATGACTTCTTCTATAGAAGTCGCCAAGACCGGTTCCCTATGCACCGGTTCCGGTTCTTCCCTTGTGGTTTGCTCAGGTTGAGTTGGGGGCGTTTCTGCCTCTCGCGGGTACGACCGCTCCCCTCCTGTCTCGGCGGTCCTACTTCTCGACCGTCGTTGGAGGTGCTCTTCTGGCTCCTCCGTTTCCTCTTCCTGTGTCACGGCATGTTTCTGTGCCGTCAAGGGTTCCGGTTCCTTCTGTCCTGGTCTCCGTAAGGTTATCTTGACGGGTCGGACCGGTGACACCTCCTCCGGTTCTGGGACCCGTTTCTTCCCTTTCGTCGCCTTCGACGCCAGCAGCTGCTGTCGTTTGGACGCCGGCTTCGAGGTGCTTCCTTCCGATACTCTTGGCCGCTTCTTTGGCTGGGCGGTCTCGACCGGCGGCACGAGCAATGTTATCCATTGAGCTACGGCGTGCCACAGCTTCCGGCCCTCCTTGCCGTCCTTCCCTCGTACCATGTCGATTGCCATGCACAACCCGTCTGCAATCAACACCGGCCAGTCCACCTTGACCCCTTCATAGGTGGCTATGATCATCCCTGCCCGATTTTTTGGCATGACAGGGGGTCGGGGGTACACGTGACCGTACTCATGGAGCACTCGAGCTATCTCCCTGAATAGCGGATCTTCGCCGCCCTGCGTCCGATAGCCTTTGCCGGCAACAGAGTACTCACCGAAATATCGGGTGAGTTGCTCCGAGGTTGGGTTATCGATCTGAAAGATTCCTCCCTCCGGAAGGCCTGTTAGCGCGCGGATCGCTTCCTCGGTGATGACCTCTGTGGCGAGCTCCTTGATGATCCGGTCTGCTTCTCTGTGCGGCGGTGCCTCCATGATGGCCAAGAACCCCTCCAGTCCGTTTTGCCTGAACCATTTCCTGGCCGCTTCCGACAGCGTTTGTGGTTCCATGTCTGCTTCAGGGTCGAGGGAAGATGGCGAAGTAGAGTGGTGATGAGAGTGAGAGCGAGAGAGAGAGCGTTCTGAGCGCGGGGGTTCTCTGCGTGCAGGTTCGCGTTTGCTCAGCTTCCACTGTCTTGGTGCTTCTGTGCTTCTTGGCTCGCGAAATGAAAAGGTCTCCATGCGTTCTGCTTCTTCTTTGTGCGTTTTGGCGCCTTTTTCGAGCATGCACACGTCGTGTACTAATTTAGTATTAAGTAGCGTGGCGTCTCTTAAATGCCCACTACGTACCTTTTCGCGCCTCGCTTTCACACCCGTTCATACCTCGATTTTTAATGATTTTTTTTTTTTTTTTTTTTTTTTTAATGACGGTGTGTGACCTTACACATCCGTAGGTCCCTCCGGACCCTGACCGTTTTCCTTACGGGTTGCCGTGTCTTCCTTCGTATTTACTACGGGTTCCCCGTCGTCTTTGTCTTCCGGATCAATCCGTACCGATCCCGGACAGGTTCCTGGTGTAGTGCCGGTGCGCTGCATAAACGGGTTCTTTGGCATCGGTCCTTTATAGGGCTTTAGTCGAAATCCATTCACCCACTTGCCTAGTACTTCACCGGCAAGTGTCCCTATCTGATAGGACCCGTTGTATTCCCGTGTCAGCCAATACGGGCCTGTCCATCTGAACCGGAGTTTACCCGGCATTTTGCCCATCCTCGTTTGGAATACTAGAACCGGCTTTCCGATTTCGAACATCTTTTCGTTACCTTTCCGGTGACGGTCAACGAACGCCTTCCGTCGTCGTTGCTCCAGTTCCATGTGGAGGATGCTGGCCAGCCGTTGCTCCTCCAGTTCGCATAGTGCTGCTAGCCGTATTTCCTCCGACTTCTTTTCATTCAGCCGTTCCCGTAGTTGGATCCGTAAGCTTGGTACCTGAAACTCGACCGGCATGACCGCTTCTAAGCCGAATGCTAACCGGAACGGCGTTGTCCGGATACTCGTTTTGTATGCCGTTCTGTACGCCCATAGCGCACTATGGAGCTTTGTGTCCCAGTCCGTCCGGTTTTCATTGACAATTTTGCGGAGAATGTTCTGCAGCGTTTTGTTGGTGGACTCTGCTAACCCGTTCGCCTGTGGGTAATACGGTGTGCTTCTTTTATGGACCACGGCATAGAACGTTGTTAAGCTTTCCACTACCTGGCCGAGGAAATGCCCTCCTTGGTCGCTGATCAGTTCAATCGGACATCCATATCGGCACCAAATGTTCTCATACAGGAATTTTGCTGTGGATGACGCGGTGTTGTCTCTCAGGGCCTTAGCTTCCACCCATTTCGTGCAATAATCCGTTGCCACGATGACATAACGATTACCCGTTCTCATTGCCGGTGGCTTGAACGGTCCGACAAAATCCAATCCCCACTTCTGGAATGGCTCTAGTGGAAGTACCGGTTGGTGTGGCATCCGTGCTTGCTCCGTAGGCTGGCCCATTCGTTGGCATAGGTCACATTCCTTAGCATACTTGACGGCATCTTTTAGCGTCGTGGGCCACCATAAGCCGCTGTGCCATACCTTTCTTGCCGTCGCTTCCCCGGCATAGTGTCCTCCGGCAACCCCACAGTGTGCTTCCCGTAAGATTACTTCTTTCTCGTCACTACGGACTGCCCGTCTCCATATTCCATCTGCTCCTTTGTGGTAGAGAGTGTCCCGTAATAGACAGAAATTGCGGCTCTGCACCGCCAGTCGTTTCCTCTCGTCCCGGTTCATTTCCTCCGGTGGCAGGCCCGTGCTTAGGAACTGGTGCATGTTTGTCAGCCATTTATCTTCTGATGCCACCGTGTCGTCCGCTGCCGTTTCCGGGGTGATACGGAATAACTCCGCGTCCGGGAATTCATCCGCTACTCCGTCGCCTGGTTCTCCGGACTCTAACCGGCTCAGGTAGTCTGCTACGGCATGCTGGATACCGGGCCGGTGGAAAATCTCGAATTCGAACTCCTGCAACAGCAAGGTCCAACGGGCCAACTTACCGGTCAGGGACGCCTTGGACACTAAGTACAGAAGCGCCGAGTGATCCACATGAAAGGAGAACTTCCTTCCCAATAGGTAGTGCCGAAACTTTGTGACACTGTAGATCATGCCGAGGGCCTCCCGTTCCGTCGTTGAATAGTTCTTCTCCGCTTGGGACAGCTTCCGGCTGGCGTAATATACCGGCCGGTACCATTTGGGCTCCGTAAGCTGCATCAAGGCGCTGCCAATCGCGATGTCGGACGCGTCCACGAACACGTGAAATTCCTTGCTCCAATCCGGAGGCTGCACGACGGGTGCTTGCGATAAAAGTACCTTCAGGGCATTGTATGCCTTATCCTCCGTATCCGTCCATTGGAACGGTGTCCGATGTACCGCGGTGTGTAGTGGTGTAGCCAAATCAGCCAAGTGACGGAGCATCCGGCTGTGCCACCGGATCTGTCCTAAGAATCGGCTTAGTGCTTTGGCTGTTTTCGGTGCCGGTGCCCCTAGTATGGCGTTTACTTTGTCCGGGTCGACCGCAATGCCCTCCTTACTGACAATGTGTCCCAGCAATATTCCACTTGAAACTCCAAAGATGCATTTCGCTGGATTTAAGCTTAGCCGGTATAACCTACACTTTTCAAGGCATAACCGGAGGTGCTGCAAGTGGTCTTTTCCCCGGCTATAGACTGCAAAATCATCCAGGAAAACTTGCATGAAGGCAGGAATGTATTCGCCGAAGATCTCCATGATGATTCGCTGGAACGTTGCTGGTGCCGTTTTTAGGCCGAACATCATGACTTCGGCCACAAACACCCCCCATTCGGTGACGAACGCTGTCTTCTCCTGGTCGTCCGGGTGCATCCGAATTTGATTGTACCCGCTGAACCCGTCTAGAAAGCTATAAACTTCATGACCGGCGACGGCATCCAGTACTCCGTCCGTGAACGGAAGAGGGAATGCATCCGTAATTGTGGCGGCATTTAGTTTCCTGTAATCTACGCACACACGGATTTTACCGTTCTTCTTGGGGACGACGACGATGGGGCTTAGCCACGTCGCTTTCTTTACCGGCCGGATGAAGCCCACTCTTAGGAGTTTGTCGATTTCCTCCTTCACTTTGGCGGCGTAGTTGGGGTTCATTCGGTAACGTCGTTGCGCCACTGGTTTCGCGTCCTTACCTAAGTGGATCTGATGCTGATATAATTGAGGGTCCAGCCCTCGCATGTCTTCGTATGACCAGGCGAATACGTCGCGAAACTCCGTGAGAAGTTTGATCATCGCCGCTTTATCTTCCGGCTTCATTTCTTTGGCGATGTGTACAGGCTTTGATTCGTCGTTGCTTCCTAGGTTCACTTCGTCGAGCTGGGATGCTTTTACCCGTTGGGAAACGGCCATTTCCCGTTCCAACGCTTCCTGTGCTTGCCGTAATTCCCGAATCGCATCTTTGTCTGGTTCGGCTTCGGTGTCGTCCCGCTGCGGCAAGTATGCGGCTACGGCTTCAGCTATGTCGATCTCGAAGAGTGGTACGATCTTCGGATGTTCCTCCAAGTACTGGGCTTCTTCGTCGTCTGCCAATCCTTCAAGCATGTTCACACATTCCGCGTACAGCGGTGTGCATTCCTTACCGTTGCTCGTCCGTGGTTGTGTCGGAACCCGGACCTTGGCTTTTCCGCGCCGGAAGGTAATCATATTTTTCCGCCAATTCTGCTTGATGTGTGCTGTTTTCAACCATGGTCTGCCCAGCAACAGCGGGTACGCGCCTTGCGCCTGTAGCTGCAGCACGACAGCCGAGATGTGAAATGTGTGGCCTCCTATGGTGACTTCCAATTTCCGTATTAAGCCCGTCGGCCGTACCGAGCTCGTATCCGCCATCCGTAGCCAGAACGGGCATGGCTCCCATTCATGTATACCCAAGGCATCACACGTACGGAGGCTTATTACGTTCACCCCGGAACCTCCATCGATTACTGTGCCGGGAAGTTCGTGCCCTTTGACAATAGCTGTAATCACCGGACTGCTAGTGTCCACTACCGTCGGTCCCTCTTCCGGGTTCGAGAAGAGGACTGGTGCTGGTGGGGCTATGCCGTCTGTCATGCCCGTTCTGAGCCCTTCCGTAAATCGCGGCACGAGCTGCAAGAGTCTTCCTAACGGCAACGTGATCTGACATTCTTGCAGTGCTTGCCATGTCTCGTTTTCTGGGTGGCTACCGCCGGCACTCCCTATGGTATTTGCCTTTTGGCGTTCCGCGTCCGCGACGTTCTTTTCATTGGCTTCCTTCACCCATTCCGTCGCCTGTTTTCGTATGGCCTCTTGTGTTTCCCACTCTTTGGCCATGCCTTTCGACCGTGTGGTTACTTGCTGTACATCCGTCACTTCCGGAACCACCATATTAACTGCTGGTCGTTTCTCGTAGCTCTTTACCGGGCACTGGTTACTGTAGTGGCCTTCCTGCCTGCAGTAGTAGCAGTACTCTTTACGGGTATTGCTGGATTCAGCATTGCTGGTAGCCGGAGTTGGTCCCGTAGCGAGTGGTGCGTTCTGTGCCGGTTGGCTCCTTGGGATTCCATGTTCCGGGTCCCTAGGGTGACCACCTTTCTTGAAGTTACGTTTCTTATTATTCTTATTCTTATTTCGGTAGTCCGGTCGTGGTGGATCGTAAAATCGGCCGTAGTCCTCCTGGTGCCTTCGGTAACCAGGGGAATGGTCTCTATCGTATTGCTCGTGTCGCCTGTTGGGCTCTCGATAACGGTCCGATCGCTCATTCCGGTCGTAGTTATCACGCCGATTCCCGTACCGGCCATCATTCTCTTGCCTGTCTCCGTACCGGATATCTTGTGCCGGTGGGTACCGGTTCCCTCTTTGCCAACGATCGTCATCTTCGTCTCGGCTGCTTCTTGGCTCGATCCGTCGGACGGGTGGTGCTTGTCGATTTAACAGGTTGTACTCGCACCGGTCCGTTGTATGACTCTTGGATTGACAAATCACACACTGAGTGCGCATGGTGCACTCTACTGCCGAGTGTCCGGCATTCAAGCAGATTGTGCATTGAATTGCCTGCCGGAACCGGAGATCTTCCTCGGTGGGTAACGCCCGTTGCAGTGTTCCCAGCGTAAGCCATGAGCTTGTCTTTTCCATTTCTCTGACCCGGTCAATGACCTGATCGATGGTGCATCCTCGAAAGTCGATTACCGTACACACCGTGCGTAACGGTTCCCGGAGTGCGTTTAAAAATATCGTCCGTAATTCCTCCTCCGGGGGTGCACGGGCAAGCTGGCTATGCATTCGTTGGAAACGGATGACGAATTGGGGAATGCTTTCCCCTGCCTCCTGCCGGATCGTATAAAACAGCCCCACCATTGTCGTCTGGTCGACCTCCTTGTGGAAAAAATGCAAGAATTTTGCTTTTAATTCTGCAAATGTTGTGATGGTCGCCGGGTCCTGCGACCGCCGCCATCGTGTCGCTGGTCCCTCCAACGTGACTCCGAATTCCGCTATCTTCGAGCGTTCTTCTTCCTCCGGTGTCATTCGCTGGGACGTGTGATTTGCTTCCCATGTCTGCTCGAAGTCATCCACATGTGCTTCCGCATCCGGATCATCGCGGTACTTTGAGTATTGGAACGGCATGTCGTCGTCCAGTATTAAGCCGCGGTTTAGTGGCGTTTGTTGATATTTTTCCGGTTCTTTCTCCGGTTCCACTTCCGGTTCTTTTGCCGGTCCTTCTTCCGGTTCTTTTTCCGGCTCTTCTTCCGGTACCTTTGCCGGCCCTGTCGTTGGTGTTGGTGGCTTTGCTTGTTCCACTTCCGGTGTTGGTGGGTTGACGGCTTCCGTTTGCGGTTCCGGATAGCCCTGGTTGAGCGGTTCCGGTTCTGGAGTCGGCACGTTATCCGACCCGTCGTCTTCCGGGCCGCCGGGGGTATCGTTGCTGCTCCGGTAGTTCGTGTGCACGCTGTATCCCCCTTCGGAATCCGATTCGTAGGCTGAAAAGGCTTCTGCCTCGTTTTCTCCGCTTGCCAGCGCCTCCAGGAGTCGTTCGGTTTCCCGGAGACTACTTAGACTCCTTCCGTCGTCCTGGTTGCGAGTTTGCCGTAACCGGAGAGATTCCTCCGCGACTCTCCGGATCTCGTTGGAGAACGAACGATCCGAGCGAATTTCCTGCGCTGCTTGCTGGAAAGTCTCACGCCGTCTTTGCCGTTCGGCGATGCGTCGAGCTCGGTTTGTAACCAAGTCGTGCGTTGGTCTAGTCATCCATTACCGTCGTTCGCTGCGAGTAAGCAGGAATCGTGGTCGCCAAAACTGTGTTATTCTCTTAGCCGGACAAGGCCTAACACAAGGTGTCACGGAGACACTTCACCAAAGGGTGATTACGGCATAGGATTAAGATTCAACGATTACACCGACTTACGTAGGTTACACGATTAGATTGCTTTGGTTAATTACACGCGTAAGATATAACAGTAATTACAGAACGGAAATCAAGACAGAAATACAAACATCATAAGCTCTATTAATTATCCGCTGTCATTACAATGGGGTCCGGGCCTTTAAATAGGTTTCCGGCCCGTATTACAAAACGGTGTCTCTCGCACCTATTCGGGATCCGTCCGGATCTGGAACGGCATACCGTTTCCAGTCCGTCCGTCCACACTATGCTCATTTACAACCATCTAATTAATGGGTAAAGAACGGTGATGAAGACGGAAGATGACGGGACGGTTGCAGAGATGGAGAGACAACCAGAGTGGTAACGGTCGGCACAGTGACAAAGCAATGACCAGAACGGACCGGACAACCGGACAAACGACAAAAACGACCGGAAAGACGAAGGGACGACCGACCACAACAGTGAGGGAGACAGGGACGAGGCGGCCGAACAACGATAGTTGGAGCAGTGCCCCGATTGCGGCCGAACAGTGGCGGCCAACAAACGAACATACAATCGACAATGATGAAAGAGAAGAAGAAGATGAAGAAGAGAAGAAGGAAGGGAAGGAAAAGAAGAAGCACAAGAGGTGTTGGCGGCCAGACAACCGATGGTCGTAAAGAATAGAGACATCTGGACAGAGATGGCAGACCATAGAATGGCCGGACAGGGCCGACAGAGACGACAATGACGCCAAACGATGGCAGAACAGGAACGGAAAGCGGCGGCAGGACAGCCAAGT